>NW_008676261.1:44351-60606 GCF_000695815.1 Acanthisitta chloris
TCCCAGTCACCACGTAAAAATATATCATATCAATGAATACAGTTTGCTGGACACATATGCAGCCCTTCCAACCCGTTGTTTAGACTGCCATAGTCCTCCAACTAAGACTAGATCTCTGGTGGTTTCCTACCACAGAGATATGCTATCATATACACAATATGAGCCTATTATTGTAGCTATTCTTTTCTCTGTCACAAACACACTTCAGACATTCCATTTTTAGGCTTCAATATGCAAAATAACTTCTTTATCCCAAATAACTACATGACTAATAATAAAGCAGGAATTGTACAACTGGGGTACTATTTCTCAATAGCATTAGTGAAACTACAAAGTATTTCTGTAAACAAGGTTCATGACTTCAAATAAAACATACCTTTCTTCATAAAATCTTGCCTACAGAAAGTCACACCAACTGGCAGTACCCATGTCTGCTGCTGTGAGAACACAGTTTGGAGTCTGTCTCATGAGATTAGCAGTTTCAAAGATCCAGCCTGCCTTCCTATCTGCAGATATTAATCCATCAGTTAAAAAGTACTATCAGCTGCATGCTGGTAGGAAACAAGTAGGGAAAACTGGTGGGGAGGAAAAAAAACCTAGGAACATATTTGACATAACTGACAAAGGACTTTTTTTCAAAAAGGACAAAATTACTAAATAAATTCTAAGACTTATCCTCGAAATTTAATTTGCTCTTCCCTTGATATCTGCCATTGATACAAAAGCAAGATTCTGTTTTGTAAGCTTTAAATAATTGAGGTTGCATTTCTTCACTCCTGTTCAATACTTCTGCAAAAGCTACTGGACTCTTATCAGGAAAGTACAGCACATCTTGTGAAAGTATCAACTCATAAAGATGCAACTCCTCCTTCACCCTGTGACTGTTCTTTCAGGGAAATACTACACTGGATTTGCTGCCTTTCAAATTCAAGGTGGAAGCAGAACTCAACATTTTAACTCAAGACCTGGAAAAGTCCTGCAATGTGCACATTCTTGCTTCTTGTCTCCCCATTCCCTCTAGTCTAGCAGCTACTGTCCAGGTTGTCCCAGCTTTGTGTTATGCCTGATCAGGTAAAAAACTCATCCAAATCGAAGATGTGAAACAGCAGTGCTAGAAAAATGCAATAATATAGGTATTTAAAATGCCTTCTTTCTATCAGGGAGATGGGCTACTTCAGGTCATCTTATCCACATAGCAGCACTGCCAGTGTTTCAGGTGTTAGCTCTTCTTTCCAAGGACTTCTGGAAAGGCAGCAGACCTGAAGTTTGTAAGAGAAATCCCTTTCTTCAAGAGCAGGATTTCCCAGTAGATATGTCCTTCTTTATCTGTATTCAGATTACACAGAATACTGGATATTCAGCACATCAGCACCATCACATCTGTCAAATCTTTTATCCACTTTTGCTCTAAAAATTTACTCCATGATTGATTCTTTTACAGTCTTGCTAGTAGCTCCCAGAAATGTAAGCAAAATGTTCACTGGAACAGTGTTGTCTCACTGAGTTTCCACACAGGCTAAGTATCAATTCTGAGCAAAGAGGATTACTCCATTACTGAATTGGTGCTAGAATCCAATATGAATTTAAATACTGCTGTTAAGTCATTCCTATATGACTATATGTAGAAAAATGATGATGTGCATATTCCTCCATTCTCACCTCTATCTGAAAGTACCAAAAAGCTCAAATGTCAAATACGTGTGTGTGTGAATAATTTCACAGTAATATATAACGTATAAGAAATTCTATTTGCAAAAATATTAAAGGAAGTAATGATGGAGCTTCTGAAGGAAGCCGATAGAAACTGAAGGAAGAAGCCCTCCCACGTGCAGATGAAGAAGCCAGAACATGAAGGGAAGAGAGACTGTTGGGGACTGAAACAATTCCCACCATTACAAGGACCAAATGTTTAATTTTCATTGTGTATGAAAATACAAACTCTCCCCAGCATCACACATCCCAAAACTAAACCAGTCTTTGTCATTGGTAATGACAGAGCAGGCAATGTTAGAGCCATGCAGCTGATATGCACACTCCTTTAGATTAACAAAAACCACCTGTGTGCCACCTGAGACCCTAAACAGTATTGAAAGCTACTCTCAAAGCTAAGTATCAGAAGCATTTTTGCTTTCCTTATGCCCTGTTGGCAGCATGAAATATCGATTCAAAACATGCAAACAACTGCTAAGTATCAGTCACTTGCAGATCTGGTGCAGTTTGAAATGGGCAATACCAACAGGCCAATACACGCTCTTGTGTTTGCACTGAGGGATCATATCCTTCCTCCAGCACCACACACATTTGGTTCCTCATGCTAAACCCCAAAGTCACTGCCTGATCCTCCAGATGTGCATGACAGCCTAAGGTCACCTCACACTGCTCTCTGACCTTGCTGTTTTCATGCTGGTTTATAGATGGGACAACAATCACAGTAGGCAGGCTGAAGAGACTTGATACAATCAGAAACTCCCTTCACTTCTGACTTCCCTCACCTTTCTTGATGTAGAAACTTGCTCAAAAAACTGCATCCTTTCTGACTCCCTGAATAGCTATCGTGCTGTGTAAAAAACTGAGACAAAACCTGCAAACAAAAATAGTTCATCCTGACACATCTAGCAGACACAAGGTATATGCAGTGCCACAGCAGTCCTGAAATAAAATCCCCTCTGTTTCTGTGCTGGGATACAGAGAGAATAAAACAATTCTTCTAAGCCATATCACAAACCTGTCCCTAAAATATCTCTGGTCAGTAAGATAGTTTGGGATGCCCTCAGCCATTATAGCTTAAAATACCTTAACTAAAGAGACCACTGTCACCCATGCAGAATTCTCTCCTGGCAATGCTGATGGTGACATTCGGACTGAAATAGCAATGGGTACATCTTAATTTTACTCTCTGTTCTGGCACTGCTAAATCCCTGATGCCTACTTGCAGCCAAGCAGCAAAAGAGTATCAGAGCTCTAGACCAATAAGCATAAAAAAACACTAGAGATTGTGTTGTGATAGCTATCATTCCTCTCCACAAGCACTGTTCCACTAGCTTCTGAATTTCATCCTCAATGTTACAAACCCTTTGTGGCAAATGGGCCTTAATCTGATTTACTACACTAATGACTCCAGAAACTTGAGAGAGAGGAATGAAAGCCTCTTAGTAATGGTGTCCTGGTTCACAGCAATTCATTTCAAATTTCATCTCTCACAAACAACTTCTGTGATATTGAACCAAACAAACTGTCTGTGACTCAGTTTCCCATCTCTGAAACAGAAGAAAAACCCACTTTTTTTTCTTCACTGTAGTAAGTTCTCTGAAACACATCAATTACTATCAGGCTGTCATGCAATCACACAGAAATAATTACTGAGCAGCAGACTCTCTTCCCTGGAAGAGAAAACTCAGGTCAATGTGGCAGCTGGCACAGACTCCAATGACTGGAGAATTTTTCAAAGAGAATAGCCATGACTCTGAGTTAATAACTATTATCACTAAACAGGACACAAAAAACAGCGATACTCAATATAGCAGGCAAGAAATTATTTAACCTTCACCCAGACTCTGGCTTCATTATAGCAAGTGAATCAAGAAATCTAGATCTACATACAAAACGACTGGTTATCTGCACATTACTTCGACAAAGGGTATGATGAACACACTCATAAAATGTCTGTCATTGCTCTGATCTTAATAAAAGGTTATATCACAATTCCACCTAACTTGGATTTGTTAGAACAAGCTTCTTTACACTTACCAGGAACATGAATTTGGAGATAAGCTAGTAAATGTTTATTTTGGCCTTATGTATGGTTGAGCTTCTGGCATATGTTTTATTAAAACTGCTTGTTCAAAACCACCCATATTTAGGTCTGACAGCCCTCCTACCTCCACTTACTAAAAGAACAATTTCAGTTACATAAAATACTTTCTGTTTCTGAGAGGCATGTGTTCTTTCCTCTTGTCTAGAGACCTTCATTCTGCACCACAAGGTGTACCTCCCCACCTACCAAGTATCTCTGAATCTGATGTTACCTGCCAAGTTCCCAAGAGTATTGAATTCTTACATTAGAGTTTTGTGTATCTGCTCTATGGCATCCTCCAGCTCTTCCTTCTGGTCTGGAACAAAGCGGTACTCCGAGACATAACCTGCAGTGTGCTTATATGGGTCATAGTCCCCCAGCTCAGCTAGAGGACACAAGAAGAAAACAAAGGTCACTTGTTTTCAATTCTTTACCTTAACCAAAAAAAATGTAATATATAATCCACCTACTTGTGTCAAGCCACCTCTTTCCAACTCTTTACTCTGCAGTCACACAAAAAAACAGAGTACAGAACTATTCACCGTAGCCCACATAAAACCAAGAAAAAAATGTCTTCAATCATTTTAAAAGAAAAATAGAAGTTTCAAAGAGCTAGAAGCTTTGACAAGAAATGCTTCTACAGGACTGGACATAATTTTGACCAAGTCAGCAAAATTGAAATTCAGTGACATTGATTATTTGACAGCATAAATAAAACGAATGCAGTAGGAAAGTCTTGTTTTATAATATCTCTGCCCTCATGATAAGATATAATATTACAGACAGAACCGATCCATATTATTGCTGGGAGTTCTAACACAAATTTCTGTGTGGGAATGCAAATGGAGGAAAATATCCCAAGACACCTGGCAGAACGGTCTAATGATAAGTGTTGCTCCTTGTGAGGAAACCCAAGACTTCCTTTTTCAATAAAATAATGATGCATTTACTAAACATTACATTCTTTTTCAAAGTAAAAATAACATTTAAAAGAATTTTCTTAAAGAAAAGAATATGATGAATAGCCAATAGAATTTTCTTTGAAACAACCATGAATTTGTATACATTAGTCATCTGTTTACATGTTGCAATGTAATTATAAAATAAATATGCACCTTGGTCAGATTTCACATCTACTGCTCTTAACTGTAATTGCACCTCTCTGAGAAACTCTGCAAATTTAGTATTTCAATTTTTTAATAAACCTGAGTAATGTATGTGTAGACTGGGCTTGTCTGAGGAGGACTTCAGAGAAGGTTTCTATCTGAAAATTGGTTTCAAGAGCCAAGAAGAAAAAGACTCAACCAGAATGTTGGAATGACATTGCTAGAAAAAGTCAATTATCTGTTTGATAGGGATGTTAAGAAGTTTCTCTGGAAAATCTCCATAAAAATGATGTGCCCATAGCAGGAATAAGAACAGGAATTACTACAACAGCAACAACTCCAGAATTCCCAATAGGAAAGCTGGTCTATTCTGGAAACTGCTATGGGCACTGATTTTTCCACCATCGTCACTGTAATAATCTGCAGTCTTTGATCACGAAAGGAGGAAAACAGCTCCTGTGCTGATGAAAGGATCTGTTCAGAGGCCAAAGATGACACCCAGACATAACCTGAATGGTGAAAGCTGGGCCTGTGGCTGGAGCATTACATACATAGAGAAGTGGTAAAATATGTGGCCCCGGCTTCTCCACAGGATCTCGGCAGCCGCTAGCTCCACCGGGAAAGATGCTACTGGTATTATTACACCAGCAGAGCCTCTCAGCTATTTCTGGATTCCCACAAACACACTTCATCTCAGTTTGGAAAAGAACAAAAGCATGGTCCAGCATGCCACCCTTGAAAAGGCTGTTGATCTCCGTGCTGATTCCTTGGGTTCATATGTTCAGTGTCTGACACAGACATTTCTCAGGTGTCTTTACATACTTTGAACAACTGCAAGCCCTAAATAAAAGAATAAAGCTTTTTATAGAGTTAATGGGAATGTATGCTTGCTGGTGCCTGGACTAACTTTAACCCACTGTATGTAATCTTTGCCATGCTTTAACTCTCCTCTCCCTCATAGGTTTCCTCATTGTTTTCCAACAGAATATCTGAGATTAGAATCACAGGAACAGGATATTAGACCAAAACAACAGTTCTAACCACCTTAAAAATTACTGAAGGACACATTTATTCTTTTTACTCATTTCTCATAACATGATGAAGATGGTATCATCATTGCTTATTTTCCTGTTTTATTCTTCTGGTATTTTTTCAGGGAAGGTATGTATGCCAGTAAAGTGAAATGTGCATTGCAAATATTTTTTCAGAGTAAGACATTTCATATTTCATAGATGGCAAAATTAAGTCAGAAATATTTGGACACAAATAAAACTGCCTGAACTTTAGCTTTTCGAAGACACCCATAATACATCATGAAATTCTGTATACTGTCCATTCTCACTTCATACAGAAGTTATTCTGCTTTCTATTCTAAAATGGGCATGAAAAGAAGACTGTTTTATATGTTCTCAGTGTTGTTGAGTCACACTTGTTACACCAATAGTACAATAACCTTTGTTTAATACATATCACTAAAGAGAAATCTACACTTAACATAGAACAAACTAGAGATACATGTCCCAGCACAGCTCATCACATGATTTTTCATTACCAATTTTGTTTGAATATAAAGCTTGAGCTGTAAAGGCAAAAGAATAATGAACTGTTATACAAACAACTCCTTTCTAATTGATTGCTTGTTCTATCAAGTTTGCAGGATATAACATCCACCTCTGAAAAGGTCACTACAGATGGGTGAATGTAGAAAAATGATAAATAAAATTAAAATTCTTCAGGTCAAATCACATCCTCGCTTCAAGCATAGATGCATTCATATTGACATAATGTGAGTTTTGAAAGAATTTTTTTTTTACAGACTCTGTGTTTGGAGGCTGCCAATAGCATTTCAAATCTGTAAATCTCCTGATGAAGGCTTTGTCATAATCTACATGTAATACAGAGTCAGTCATAAAGTCATGAATACATGATAAGACATTCCTCAGCAAGGCAAAGAGTGTTTAGCAGTCTTCAGACTGACTTCAGTTTCTTCTTTGCATTAACTTCCACATTGCTTCTGCATTATCTGTTCAGAATGGTCATCTACTTACAATTCTTTAGATTAAATCAATCACATTAGTTTTGTTCTGTTTTGAAATGAAAGCATAAAGTGTTAATGATGTCTTCAGTAACCACTAAAAATTAACCATAATGCAGGATTAAAAGAACTAAGCTCTCAGTTGGCCATAAGAACTTACACTGAATTATATATGCTCCCAGCTGTGCTGCAGTGTTGATAGGACAAGGCAAACGGCCCTGTAAAACATCTTGCTTTACCTGCAAGAAAAACTGATACCTAAAACACAAAGAGAAAGCAACGCTGTTATTTCAAGTCTGATGCACCAATCATTGTTTCAACATCATCCAGTTTACTCTAGACATATCATGTATCATAACTATGATAGTAAAAACCTGTATTCCTCTCTGAGGAGAGAGTGAACAATCGCATTGTACAAAGTGAACAATCTCAATTCCCACTGAAGCCGCTAAGTTCCTCACAAAACCAGACTTTTTATCCAAAGCTGTAGCTAAAGTACTTTCATCTTGTGTGCTGTCAAGTTTGTCATGCATATATTATACTGCCAAAGTGCTAGTTTGCTCTAACAAACACATCGAGCAAACACCGCTGTGTTAACTTCTGCCTACAAGCCAGACGGATTTTGCTGTGAAGCAATTACAAATTTGACAGGTTTTCATTATTTGCAAAGAGTAATCATGTAATGCCACAGATCATCAGCATCTCATAACAATAGAGTTTGTTCTTATATCCATTAAAGCAGCAAATACATGCTCCAAAGAAACACATTCATTAGCAAAAAACAGCTAACACATCACTGGATTTACACATGGGAGCAGAAATTATTATAAAGAAAAACAGGGCTTTTAATGCTTCCTAAGTGGAAGGACCTTTAAGGGTTCCTTCCAGCCTAAACAATTCTAAGGAGGTGGGTTGTGTGGGGTATTTTTTTGGGTTGGGGGGGGGTGTTGGTTGGTTTATTTGTGGATTTGGGGCTTTTGGGGGGTTTTCTTCTGGGGGAAAAAAGCCTTCCTTGCAAAATTTAAGAGTCTGCAGGAATAAATGCTCATATATATTGAGGGTATATGGCAACTCTATGTGTTTTGCAGAAGACTGTCATAGAGCTTTCTTAGACCCCCCCCCCAGCACCACCTAAGATATCAATTCTGCCTGACCATATACTGTGCAGACATGAACAGAGGCTTACTAAGCACACTAAAACATTTCTTGACTGTACTCGCACACCTAATCAGCAGTGCAGATCACTGACTGCCCTTATGATGGGGCAAAGAGAAACAGTTTCTTTAAATTTAGCCCCCTGCCTCCACCCTGCCTCCTGGGAGGAAATCACAACAGGTTTGGTGGCCAGAGTTCTCTTCCCAGGGCCATCTGTCTTTCCCTGTGAGCAGGATTTAAATGTTTCTGTAAAAATACAAGAAAACTTCATCAAACTTCCATGGTACAGGGGCATCCCATTGCCACCAGCTTAGAGTCTTACCAGCAAAGTCACAGCATTTATTAATTTTACCAGGTCAGCCTTGGCCTCGTTGTATTGAAGACTTCTATTCCTGTTGTTCCAGTATGGAAACAGAAGAAATTTCTCACTATGGTATAAGAAAATTATTCTGCCTGTGCTGCAACAACTGCCACCTTTGATTAAGGAAAATTAAAAACCTTGCATGCATTCAAATGAATTCTCATGTGTCACATTCTTAGGACATCTAAAGAAGTATTTAAGCACTTGTTAATGGAAGATAATGCACTAATTTTGTCTGCCTATGTATCCAAATTATCACATTTCCTTTTGAACCTAGAGCTGTCTGAGATATTTCATAAATAAAACAAACAGAAGACACTGTGTGAAAGAGTTCAGATAACCATGTGTGTGAATGTGCCTGTGTGCATGCATGTGCATGTGTTACTGTGTGCATCCTCATAGTTTGTAGAGGCCAAGGTTAGGTGAAAGAATCAGAAGCATGCAACTTTTCAATTTCCTTCACATATTTTTAGAAAGACCAAAAGGAATCCTCTTGAAAAACCATTCTGGAATTTAAGCTATGGCCAATGAAGAAGAAAATTTATCTTTCATTCATATCAAGTATTTATATTTGATAACCACATAAACTCTAAACTTGATTACAGCACAATATAAATACCAATGTTCAAGCAAAAGCTTTCAGATGTTCAAGAAAAAAAGAAAACCAAAGCAAGCCAGACATACCACAACAATATGCACCTGGCTGAAATACATTACTAGCCTGTGATCAAAAAACTACACTTTTATTGAATACTGTACCTTGTTATTTCTTCTTTAAGTTTACATGGATCCTCTGCATAAAATTTAATGCCAAAATACAGTGTGTATGGTGGTCCAGCTGAGGGAAAAAACATTAGGTGTAAAACTTAGTTATCATGAACTATTAATTGTTGTTGTTACTAGTTGACTACAAAACAGCATCTAAAAGCCTATCTTAATATTTTTTGAAACTTGAAAGTTTCAGAAAAAATATCCACATAGCAAATCCATACATCTATACTCATTACATGGGGAAAAAAAAGATTTTTATTATTATTTTTCTAGTCTTTTGTTTATTCACATCTTGTCTATTTGGAATCTTTACTTATTTTGAAGATTTCACTTTAGTATTCATTGCTCTCTTACTATTTCTCACAATTTTTTTGCTGCTTGATTTTGACCTTTAAATACTTTTTCCACTGAAGTTTTTTGAAAAATTTAATTGTGCATGAAATGTGATTCCCTGTCATAACTAATAATATTGAATACTAATCCCTTCCACACTTTCAAATATCTTACGGAGCAACTTTAATTACGTGCCAATTCAATTAAGAAATATTTGGAAAAGCTCCTCTAATTCACCTTTTACGAATGTTATTCTCCCAAAAGATTCAGATAACTCAGTACCAAAATTCTTACAGCTACATTTATTCCATGCATGCTCCACTTCTGCATCTTTTTGTAAAAGTTCTCCAAATCCTTAAGTATAATAATTTTATCATGTTCTTTAACTATAATAAAAACAACAGATTTAGTATCTGCAATATCTGAAGACTGACAGTAATAGCAGACATTCTATTATCAGTAAGAGGCAGAAGCAAAATGGAATGTAAGTTGGTTATGGTATGCCACAGTATAGTAGAGCAATCACAGCTGCTATAAAATTAAATACAAAAGTTAAAAATAGTACCACTTATTAGTCTAAAATAAAATTTAAGCATAGAAAAATCTTGGGACAAAAATCACACAAAATGCTGTCAAATGATAGTATGTGCAATATATGTGTGAAATTTTTGTACAGCTGAGAACCGCAATAACAAACTTGTTCAAGAATTACCAATCTGTTGTGACTAGAATGTAAATATTGTGCAGGCTGTACAGATGTAACATTGTTACTTCATCTTCAGATACCTCCTTTAAGAACAGATTAAATACATACTGTTTATCAATTCTTTATGTTCAGCAAGAGTCTTCGCAGGATCCAGCCAGTACTGCAAGACAGATAATTATGGAAATTAGTTACTTAACATGGAAAATTAATATAGGACAATTGCAATTCTTTATTTCCTCGTATATTCCTATTTATTAGCATACTGACACCCTTCAGTCTGCTAATGAGAAATTTGTGCCAACTTCTGATCAGAGAAACACTGTCTGTACAAGTCTAATGTTGCCCGTCATCTCGGGAGTAGGAAATCTGTTTGTTAAGAGTCACCACATCTCAGGCTCATGAGAAGCTGGCTCTACAGAACTATCATACTAAGTAGGATCCCTAGGGGTATTCAATGCCAGGCTGGATGGGGCCCTGAGCAACATAAGTCTAGTGGGAGGTGGCCCTGCCCATGGCAGTGGGATTGGAACGACATGACCTTTAAGGTCCCTTCAAATTCAAAACATGCTATGATTCTATGACAAGTACTCATTGACATCTACCTGATCTGCTATAACTAGCACAGTGATGTGCAACCTTAATATTCTCTTCCTGGGAAACTAACCTAAGCAAGATTACTCCAAATGACAGCAAGAACAAAGCACGTAAGATAGCAAAGAATGCCAGGGCTTCACTGGTTTTATGAAAAAACAAAACCTGTAGGGGAATATGTATGACAGCACACTTGCAACACCTGAGAAATACTTTAAGAACATACTAATTAAATTTTGTTCATGTCAACCAAGTATGAAGAAATGTGCTTAACGATAAGCAAAGAAAAATTAATTTATGTCTTCAGAAATGGTTCACATAGCAGGGGGAGAGGATGACTGGAAATTAGCACCAAGGTAGGGAGGGCACATACTCTTCCACCAGATAATTTACAGGACTTGCTGGACGTCTGTGTCAAAGGTGACCAAGGCATACCTGGTATGCCACAGAGAGATGTGCTATTACATGGCTTCCCATACTGTTTGAAAAGCAGACAATTTGCAGTATAATTCCCCACCGATTACTCTGCCCCATGTATCTCTAACATCTAATGAAAGTTATCCTGGTGTTACTGCTGACCACAGACCAGTTGTGTACTTCACATTATGACTATGCAGGTCATCAAAATCCTGCTTCTGTAATCCCTCTGGCTAGTTATTTCTCCCTTAGTTTGACATTTCTATGATTCAGTTTTGGACAAAAGTCCAGAGGTAGCTGCCAAGACCATTCTTTCTTTTCTTCATCCATCTTCCCTCATACACAAATTTTTTGGACCAGCTGAGATTGGCATCCCATCTTAAAACGCTGGAAATGGAAAGGCTGCAGAACACAGCTCCTAAAAAGAGCAATTTAAGGTACATTGAATCCACTCCCTTAGTACCCATACCTTTTGACTGAGGAACTACACAGGCCAATGAACATAAAACCCTCCCTACCTGCACCCCTGAATTAACCCTATGGAGAGTAAGAATATCTTGATTAAGCAAAAAATCTCCCCCTTCTATCCAGAGAACTTCTCTGGATTAAAAATAAAATTACTATTAGCATCAAGCAGTAAAAACACTGCAAAGCACTTGTGTGGAAAATATCAAGCAACTAATTTCATAAGTGGTTGTAAACAACTGTCTTTATATCAAGTTCTATAAAACATGTCTTATGAGGAGTGGCTGAGGGAGCTGTGGTCAATTAATCTGGAGAAGATGAGCCTCAAGAGGCACCTCACTGCTCTCCACAACTACCTGAAAGGAGGTTGCAGTGAGTTGGGATCTCTTCTGCCATGTCTCCAGTGAAAGGATGTGAGGAAACAGCCTTAAGGTGCACCAGGGAAGGTTCAGATTAGATACTAGAAGATATTTTTTCACTAGGACATTGGTCAGGTGGAATAAGTTGACGGGGGAGGTGGTGGAATCACCATCTCTGGAAATGTTCAAGAGGCATCTGGATGTGGAACTTAGACACATAGTTTCGGGTTGATTGTGGTGGTGCTGGGTTGACGATTGGACTAGATCATCTTGAAGGTCTCTTCCAACCTTGATGAATCTGTGTGAGTTTGTGATTACTTTGACAAAACATGAAAACAAGTAACTTCCATTAGCTGCTGATCCATCTGCAATAGAAATAGCTGTATGTGTTGTTCTTGGTCATTGCTATTTCAAATCCTGGAGTGTTTGTTAAGAAAATTCCCTAAATTTTGAAGGAAAAAAGTTATTCAGTACACGCTTGTATCAAATGCATCCAATAACTAACTATTCAAACATACATCCTCTTAACCTCAATAGAAGGTGGGAAGGGAAGAGGTGGTCACACTTGTTCGAACACCCTATTAGAACTCCAAATCAGCAACAATTTGTGCTAGCACAACAGGCTGGTAAGAGATCTTGCAGTCAACAGGCAGAAAAAGGGCAAAATAACTCTGCAGGGCGCAGTCTGCCTATGTCCTGTGGTCAGAATATGGTCTGACTTCTTGAAACTGTATGAACAACATGCTGTCAAGGGAACATGCTTATCTCTGACAATTTTGCATTACACTGCAAGAAATCAAAACTGTCCTGTTTCAAAATCAGATCAAAAATTGATCACAGAATAACTCCTTCATTAAGTTCTCCTGAACTGAACTGAAATTGGCTTCAGGATATACTGCCTTGTAGTCCTTTTTGCAGTTTAGATTTATGTGCATAGGTAGACTAATTATTCATTAAAAAATCGAATGGATATTGACGAATCGGCACTTCAGTTTGCAAGTCGAATACAGAACAGTTACAGATTTCTGGCTGTGCCTCTGCAACCTGAACTCCAGTCCCCTTGCATCTGTGTGATTCACTGGCTACCATAAGACAAACCAGGATTTGGCCAAGTAATTAAAGACTATATGGACACATGTAGACAATGAACCAAGACAGTCACATCACAACTTATTCTCACTAGGCTGTACTTGATTGGCAGTCAAATGATATTTTTTGTATGGTCTTCTGAAGGCAATTTCCAAGCTCCAGAGGGAATCTGAAGACAGGAACAGGAACAAATCTGGTTATTCCTATCACTAAATATCTCCTTTCCTTCCCCCCAAAATGGAACTGACAAGAGGAACTGTACTCTCATCCTTCAACGCTGTAAAACAGATTGCTGCTACTCAAGCTAGTAAATATAAGTATCAGCTAGCATGAAAAAATATGCTCTTTAGCCACAGGCCTCAAGATCAATGTGTACGGAAGTGAGGTTAAACACTCCAGCATGGTGAGGAAGAGTCAAGAATCTCGTCTGCCTTTTCATTTCTCCAGTAAGTATTTAGCAATGTGGCAATGCCACAAGCGTATGCTTAAAATCGTTGTGTAGCTATTTATTATTCAAAAGGCTGCCAAAATTTTCCTGAAGAACACAAGAGGTGGGGAGAGGATCAAGTGATTTCTTACATTTTATTTGCAAGACAAAGATGAATGGAATTTCATGGATAATGAAACGGCATTTTTCGAGCCAAAGTTAGACTATAACGATGAGAACATTTACAAATCCAAGAACCCCAACAACAGAGCCCTCCAAGCACAGGTACACACACATACATAGCGATGTGTATTAGGTACTTGCTAAAGGTGTGCATACACACATAAATAGCATTGGGTATAGTTACACTTTCAAGTTCGTAAGCTAAAGTGTCAAGAGAAATGGAACAAAAACCCCAGTGTCTTATTAATATAATACACTTGCACAGCAGTTGCTGACAACAAGCCCTACATTTGTGAATGCTCTGATACACAGACTTCACTCTTTTCATCTGTTTGGCAGCTAACATGCCACTTCTCAGTGCTTTCCCACCTGTATATCTCCTGCACAGACTTATAAACAGTTCATCACTGCTGCAAAGACATGGAGGACCCATCATATACTCATTCAACTGTGGGGGATACATTCTGTGAATCTGAAAGAAGCATTTAACATTTACAGACGAAATGGGAAAAAATCATTTTTAGTAGTCCTAATCAATACAACTATCCAATTACTAAAGAGACAGCTACTAGTTTACTAATTGTTCTTTATAAACACTATATAGTATTAGTCAAATATTTATTTAATAAGATTGATCATAATGGTATTAAAGAAAATACCTTTTAATTTTTAGGCATAAATTATTTTTTAAAAAAATAAAATTTTATCATACTGCATGTCTAAGAAAAAATAGGATCTTCAGTCCTTTACTTTTACAAATCTGGCTCCTGTACAAGCCAGATGTATAATCAGTATGCATCCAAGCACCATGCAGTATTTCATATTTAGCCCCTTTAAATGCCTAAAAACTTTTTTTCCACAAGTCTGGAATCTTCTTTTTTCATATCTGCACAGGGTTAAACTTGGGTCAAATTCCATGAACCTGCTTGAAACAAAGTATGAACTAGGTTGAAATGTTTGCTGTGGTATTAATCAGTGAAGGATCTGGTGCAGAAAAATCTATCAACTTCAAACTAAATCCTGGACTGTCTCAATTAGATTCTTGTGACGTTGCAGTCATCATGCCACACATGCCAGTTTGTGTTCACATGTACGAGAGGTAAAACCACAAGTTTGTAGAGGAAATCCATCATTTTTCAAGTATAATCTGAAATTATCAAGATTTTTCTACAACCTAAAACAACATTAACCATAAGAATTGTGTCTTTTTTTTTTTCTGCAAATGTTCACTGCAAAGAACATAAATCCGCTAAGCTCAAGATGTCCCTGTTATATAAGAAATGTAAAAATTATCAGGCAATTCCTACAGACAAATACATGTTTAATGATTGTCTTTTTTATTAGAATCTGAAGCTATATTGCTTATATTTAGTATTCGTATCATCACTGAGTACCCTGTTGATCCTGCTGCACTCTAAAAGATTACTCTTGTTACCTTTAACTCACCTAACCATTGAATTTGCCTACATTGTTTTAATCCATTAACATTGTTCTAAAATTTCTTGCTGCTACCCAACATTATCAGTCTCCATTTTCTTTCACCTGGTTGTGCCATCTATTTTAACAAACACAACAAGTCTTTTTCTTTCTAGATAATTCAGTATGCCATGCTTGTGGACAAATATAAGATCCATACAAAACATAGAAACAAAAAAAAACACCCCAAAGCCCAAGCAACAAAATACAAACTATGTATGATTCAACTATTTTTCTAGGATCTTGAGGTCAAAATATGCACTATATTGTATCACAGTAATTCCCAAGAGGACATTTTTGATTGCAAATCAAACTTCTGTTAAAATTATGCCCTTCTTTCTATAGTTACATTACATACAACCTGTTGAATCTCTTACCTGATCCCACTTGTTTATAACTTGGTCATCTGAGCATGCTGCAGTGATTTTATTAAATGCACTGGATAGATGATGAAACAACTTTCAAACACATGAGCTTGCACAGCAGGATATGCAATTCACAGCACAGGCTTCTGTTCTCAGCTTTGACACAGCTGACCTGATCTTTCATCACAGCACAGTGACTCAGAGTAGCAAGTTCGGCTTCACAAGAAACTGAGGCCTGCATCTCTGCTTTGTCTCTATGTGCCTTCTGGGCTGCACAGCTGAGACATATCAACATGGGCTACCTCCTACCTGCTGTGGGTCTGCATGCTCAAAACATAGCTTCTTCACATCAGGGGAGAAAAAAAACGTCTACATTACAGGGTGGATGCACGATACAGAGACAGGGCTTGGCTCCAATACCAAATGAACACAGGGATAGAGCCTTCTGTATATGTGTTTCTCCTCTTTGAGTCCTAAGAGAGTATAAGTATGTTGTACATTGTGATTACAATAGCCCAGATTAGCACTATGGGTAAGAAAAGAGGGATATTTGCACCATAGTCTGCTGTACAATGCAGACATGCCTTCTTCAGGCAGCCTGACCAATGTGAGATTGTAAAGTG
>NW_008676261.1:60625-64218 GCF_000695815.1 Acanthisitta chloris
AAAAGAGGTTATCACCAGGCCTTTAAATTGCTTTTGTTTGTGTAGTTTTCTCCAATAAAGGAGTTTCAAAATCTTTTAAGTAATTTTTTCTTTTCTTTTCTTTTTTTTTTTTTTTTTTTTTTAAAAAAGCTCTAATAGTATGAATTCTTTTGTGGTTTGACAAGGGAATGCCTTTGGGCTTCTAAACTATGCTTGCCCTCATCAAATTCTGCACAGCTTTTCCTGAGATATTATGCATTAAAATTGCTATTTCCATTCTCTCTTTTGTGTGCCTCAAGCAAATACTGGACTCCCTACAGAACATTGAACAGTGACTACCCTAAGGAACTTCAGCAATGCCACAAAGGCAGTAGCAAAGGGACTATGTGGAGAGCACCTAGGAGCTGTAGCACAGTGGGAACCAGAAGCAAGAGTGGCAGGATAGCCCTCCCAGCACCAGCTTACCCAGCATCTGCCCCTTCCTCAACTAAATGAGATACTTCTGGGCCACTGTTCTCCCCAGATATTAAAGTGATGAGAGACTATAGGGCAGGACAGTTTCCTAAAGCCACCCTGAGCTTCTGCAACACATTATCTGGTGATCGTGTCTCACCTGAAATACCAGAGGGGGCACAATATCCTGGCAGATGAGGCAGAAGATAAAAATGCTCTGTCAATCAAGACCCAGCTGGCCACTCACATTAAGAATCATGAAGACCATATATAGTCTCAACTTAGCCTAACTTGGGTGTCAGCAGTCTCTGTAGCAATGCAAAAGACTCAGGCAAAGGGATGATGATGAACACACTAAGAGATTCAGTGGCACTCAAAGAAAACTGGTCTTTCTTTTAAAGCATTTGAAACAAAAGAGGGACTCAATACTACATTGAAAAGCACCATGTAGTTTGTCAACAAGAGCACTAAGAGGTTAGGAAACACTATCGAGAATGTACAGCATTAGCTAAACCCATCCGTTCATTTGGGTGTAGTTTTGTATTACAGGATTTTTAAACAGGTATTAAATGCTACATTTTAATAAATTGTTACAATACTTTTTGTTGTTCCTTAGGTGTCCCATCTTGTTCAGAGCACAAGACAGATATAGCTTACACTGTTCTGGTAGCAAGGTTCCAGAGCCTGATTTTGCAAATTAAATAGACTCCTATAACCATGAAGTGTTTGGGGAAATCCAGAATGTCAGTACAGCAAAATTTGTTTAGTATGACCAAATTACCACCCTACAGACAAGGTCATCCAATTTATGTGCTTTATCCTACTGTTCATGGAACTGCCAGTGCCATCCAGTCCTGTCAATCCGTTTGCTGCATCCTGCTATTCCCTCTCACAGGCTAATTACTCTGTTGGCTGTTCAGGAAGAGACCATTTTGATATTATTCATATTGTAGTATTCATATGTAGTATTCATATACTACATAGCACAGTGAAACCTTGTTCACTGATTAAAGCCCTTCTGGTACTACTAAAATAATTATCATACGACCCACATGAGAGACAGCACACCAACATGGCACTTAAAAGACCACCTGGAAGTGCTGAGGCATTCAAAACTAATGGGCAAAGTAACTAAACAAGTTCTTTCAAACCCTTACCAAGAAAAATGTTTCTTTTGTGACTGGTTTGTGCTCTTTAGAACACGTGATTTTGTCTACCCTGCTTTATTCATCACTCAGTTAAATATATAGTGTGACAAAAAAAACCTTGCAGTGCAAATAATAGAACATTCCCTACCATAAGCAATGTATTAATAGGTAGCCAAACCTTCAAACACTTTTCTCTGTCTAAGACTAACTCAGGAGCATGGTTTTAAAACTAATTAGCAAGGTAACCTTTTTCCTTTTCCCTTAGGAAATCTACTGTGCTTGATCCAAAAAGTATCTAATCCAAAATTCAAATCTAGGCTTCTTGCCAGCCATTACAGGATTAATTCCCACAACAATTCAGAGAGTTTTAGCCATAGTCAGCATGCAACTGAATATATGTTTACAGAAAAAGCACAAAGTATTGCTGCATGAAAGCTTTCCATTTATACAGCCCATTCTTAGAAGTTTACAGGATTCACTAAAAATAGCAAGCTAGCAACAACCGTTATAAAACACATGAAACCACATACAGTAGCACAGTTTAACTCAGCTATGAACTTTTCAGATGAAACAGCATGGCTAACTTTTAGTTACCCATACACAACACCAACAGGAACAGACATTTTCACAGTATTTAGTCACAATATAGCCCAGGTGCAAAGGGAGCAGCACAAACTTGGCCAGTCACTATAGCAGCATTTACATAGCAGGACAGACGCACGCTGCAAGGTGGCACATGTCCTGTATCCACACAACATGACTGATGATAGTGGAAGAGCAGAAGAATGACAGAAGTGAGATAAATACCTTCCTTCCGTGAGTCCCGACCTTGGGCTGGCCCCAGGACAAAGCCTAAGGCTAACATTAAATTTACACCACTGGACTACCATGTGAGAGAAAAAGGAAAAAAACCAGCTGCATTTGTATGTGGAGAGGCTGAGTTAATGGGGCTGTGGCCTACAGCTCATGCACACTACCATAACACAAACACACTAGTATCATACAATTAAAACATCCAGTCTGTTAGCAGGATGCATCCTAAAATGTGCTTTTATGCGTTATGCGTTTCACAAAAGAGATGCAATCTTCTCTCTTTTTCACAATGTCATATGCACCACTAAGTACACCCTGTGTATGCCTTTGAAAATATTCTCAGTAACAGCCATTCCTATTGTATTTGTCTCTACAGGTAAAAAGAACCATACTTTTGAGAGCAAAAAACACCTACCTGCTCTCCATTCACGCCTCTATTTCCTCAGGAAATCAAACACACTACCTTTAGATCACAGCTGAATCTGACCTTCATCTCATTGGAATGAAACTTGGTTAGGAGTTTATCAAGAACCTGAACTCATAAATGTCTATACTAAGGCACAGAAATTAAGATAGAGTGAGTGGAGCAGTCTGTAGCTCTCAGTTGCAACCAGTAATCTTCTGCTAATACTGTTCTGAGTTCAGTCTCTACATGATCAGCTTCTGCTTAACAGAAGAAACTGTCAAATATTTAGCCAATTCAAGAAGTTATTACCATATTTAGATGAACCAAGGTCTTGCCAGTAGTCTTACCGCAGAACTCTGGCTTCAAAAGCGTAACTGCTTAATTATTCACAGGCTAGGCATCATTCCTTAAAGAAACTAAGGTAATATGAAGAACACCCCATGAATACATCACTGCTCCTTCTTGCTAAGCATCCCCTGCTCCTCATCTCTGGCCGCAGTAACTCTGCACAGGCCATTTGGTGCGGAGCACTCCAGGCAGTGCTGCCTCAAGCCACTGCCTGCTTTGGCTGAAACATCTGAGTCTGGTTTCAATCTTCTTGTCTATTTAGTACTGCAATCTCCTGGTGGATAAAGCTCCAGACATCTGGCGAGGCCCTGTCAAGAAGGCTCTAGAGAGCGTGGGCTCAAGGACACAGAGATGGTTCAGGCAGAGTGAAAATGTCGTTGTCAACACGCTGACTCTTGGGGTTCTACCAGTGAACAGGCAGCCACCATGCCAAACACACTTTGAAA
>NW_008676261.1:64236-66665 GCF_000695815.1 Acanthisitta chloris
GCAGGGGTTCGAAGCAGGCTGTGATGCACCCAGGGTCATTGCTTCCCAGACATGCTGGGCCAAGTGAAACTGGACAGCATAACACACCAAGTACTTGCTTCAGGGTGCAGTATTAAAGAGGAAAAGATACTAATCCTACTTTCACATAACATTTTTCTTTTACTATTTACACTTTCCTCATTCAGTTTTCAACAACATTTAACATTTGATTCTGTTCCTATGGATGCACCCAGGGTCATTGCTTCCCAGACATGCTGGGCCAAGTGAAACTGGACAGCATAACACACCAAGTACTTGCTTCAGGGTGCAGTATTAAAGAGGAAAAGATACTAATCCTACTTTCACATAACATTTTTCTTTTACTATTTACACTTTCCTCATTCAGTTTTCAACAACATTTAACATTTGATTCTGTTCCTATGTAAGGTATTAATGGCTATTCCAAGATTTATTGCAAACAAAGAAAGAAATTATTACTGGAAATCTGAGCTAGGACATAGTGCAAGTTAGTGAAAGTATGACAATCTAATGCTTTACAGCCAAACAGCACAACAGGGTAAATACGATACATGGAAAATCCAATCTGCTCTGTGTTTTACTCACCGTTTGATGACTTCGGTCACAGTAGCGCAGTCCAAAGTAATCTATTTCCACTAGGTTTAAGTGACGAAATACGTAGCCCAGGACAACGGACCCTTTGGTTGACTTCTGTGGGAAAGAATTTACAGAGGCTATTCACAAAGATGCTCTGCCTTTGTCAGCTATGTGCAGTGGCATTCACGCATTCAATTAGCTTTGTCTACAAAAAACAGGAGGCAGTTCCTAGTGCCTTTAACAAAAATGTGAGCAGTACGTGCAAAAATATTTTGCCTCATAAATGTTTTAAACAATACTTACAAAATTTTAAAAAATGGCAAAACAAAAAAACCCACAGCAAACCACAAACAAACAAACAAAGGAACAAACAAACAAACAAAAAAAACAAAAAAAAAACCTGCTTAAGTGTACTTGCATAAGCACAATGCTGGTGAACCTAATATTTTTCTAAAAACATTTTGTTCTCCGATCAAAATTTTAATTACCATGACATATTATAATTCTAAAAATCACACCCTTCCAGTACAGACCTGTCACTCAAACTCCAACAATGGAGATCAGGAGGTAAAACTGCACTTAAAATCTAAAGTATACATCATTAGATGCTCTGTTACTACTTTTTATAAAGGAGGTTAGATTTTATTTCTTTTCTTTTAAAATATTTTTGATAGTCGAAGGGGAAGCAATCCAACACCCTGAACTGAAATAATGCCACTGTTTTCTTGACTAGTGCTTCATTAAGTGTCTACAGCACTATTTGCAAACAATGCTGGGGACAATATTGCTAACAACATTGTACTGTCGAGAATGCATTATAAAAAGCTCACTTCCACCTGAATGCCTCATATTTGTCGGTTCGCCTGGCAGCCAACAACAAACAGAGTAGAAAGATGGAGAATAATTGCACAGAATGATCCTCCTCAGAATCAATTAGAACCTTTGACTATTACAGTCTTAAATTCCACAAGAAAATACGGACATCACTCACAATTAGGCTTTGCTTAACTGTTTCATATTTTATTAAATACTAGATTGCAGTAAAATCACTGGAGAGAAAAGAAACAGAAAGAGGAAGCTGTGGGATATTGTTGGTGATATTTCACATTTTAGCCTATGAATAATTTCAAAATTAAAAAGGCAAATAGCATTGATTTTTAAAAAATCGTTTAATATAGCTTTTCAGGTGAAGTATCAATCACATAAAAATAGTAAAGATCCATTTTTTTTTTTTTTACCAGGTGCTTTTGGTCAGGATTTGTATCTAGTCACAAGGGCATGGCCAAAAGAACAATTTCAGGTGGCCAGTCACACTCTAAGCAAGTCAAGACAAGGCAAACATATCTGGCAGGCTGGGAATTGCCTATCCATGGCATTCACCAGATTTACTACATGTTTGCTTAAACCAGGAGAAGCTCTTGAAAGGTTCTCTGTGCATAACAGTCTGGTTATTTACAGTAAGCAACTGAAATTACCTATTCCCTCAGTGTATACAGTAAGCTTTAATGATCAGCCATGAAACAGACAGTGATTTAGGGAAAACATAAGCAAAAATTCGCTAAATCTCATTTTAGCAAGTTGGATAAAGTAGACCAATATAATGATTTTTTTCATCAGATTTTTTAACAAGAAACTGAACCTGGGTTGTCAGAACAAAGCAAAACAAGAATCAGCTATAGACTGACTATAAGAAGCACTACATCAAAAAGACAGAAAACCCAAAACATACCTTAAAAATACACAAAAAATACAGGTTAAATTATTAGGCAATGGGGATTTAAGACTGAAGCAGCAATTCATGGAATCAAAGAATCATAAAATTTAGGGGTTGGAAT
>NW_008676262.1:0-5212 GCF_000695815.1 Acanthisitta chloris
TGTATTGACCTAGTTGACCTTCAGCAGTGATATTCCTAACGCAGTTCCCAATCACACTGATACCACGTGAACAGGCCAGTAACAAGCAGTACAAAACAGAGCACTGTTTGCTATACAAATAAAACTCTTGAAAGTGGCATTAGGAATTTTCTGCCCTTTCCTTCACAGACCAAGAGATGAAAAATGACAGGCAACACTATGATCATTACGGAATAACTCCTAGGAAATTAGAAGGACCTCATCTCTAGGAGCATATGACCAGTGGAAGAGGCCTTGGAGAGACCTTTTCAATCTGTTCCAGCACAGCAGCAAGTGCACTCTTCTGTCTGCTTATATGCAAGCTCTGAAAGCTTAAGCTTCAAAGCAGCAGCTCAGGAAGATTGCTCTCTTTCTTTGGAGGCTTTCTCAAGAAATGCCTGGAGAACACACCTGCTGTGTGTCTAGGTTTGTAAACAAACTGGAGGAGCAGAGGTGGTTTTGATCATTTCAGTCTGTCGGGGTTTGTACCTGTTGCACCAGTGACTGGTGACAGCTTTCAGGCAGCCACGGTAAGGACTTGCCCTCTTACCATAAAATTGTCAAAATAAAGTACACGGTATGTGTGCTGACTTGCACTTACAAAAACTCAAGGGAAAACAGAAGGAAGGAAAATATTAAAGCTTTGCTGGCTTCTGGCTTTTCTCCCAGTTTGTTATTTACAACAAGATGAAGAGTTTGACCTCTGCTGTGGTCTCCATTGGAGGCTTAAGCTCTCTACAGCATTCTTTCTGAGGCTGTTCCAAGGGACATATTTACTGCTGGCCTTGCCTGTTTGAAGATGTCACTCAGAGTTCATTCAAGCAGAGGTAACCAGTAATTTAGCAAACTACAAATCACCATTTAAAAATCTTAATTTAGCAAGTAAATATAGATCAGATGCAGTAGTAAGACACAAAGGCACAAAAAATTCAGACAGAAATAAATTTTCTTTGTCATCCACACCTTTGTGTAGTCACCAGAAAGAAATCCCTGTTCAAACCCACTGTACATTGCCAGAGGGATTAGAAGACGCTGTCTTTTGTCTTTGAGCTGTCGTAAAGTTGCTAGGAATGTAGACCAAAAGGATAGTGTCTCTACGTTTTCTTTTTCAGTCTCTGCTTGATCAGGTTTGATTGGGTCCAGAAATATAACAATCAGCAACACAGCCAGAACAACACAAGCTGCAAAAGAAACAAACGAACAAACAAACAAAACAAGAACTTCATGAAAAACTGAGGAATGCCAGGAGAATGATGGGAAGTCGCTTGCTGCTGTTATTGTTCTGACTTAGTGCTTAGCTCTCTGTGGAATATTTTGGCCGATGTCTCTAATTCCACTTTAGTGGAAAGGCCATTTCTGCATAAACCAGAAAGCCTGATCTACATTCACATCTTCTGCATACAGCTGTGCACCTCACAAATCCCCTCAGCTTAACTGAGACTGGACTGTTGTGACAGCCGCCGGGCCAGCTGCACGGCCACAGAGGGTGATGGCTCACCCTTCAGGGCAATGCAGAGGTGCAGGAATGGGGAGCTGGCCAGAAACAGATCCCTCGGGAGCTGTCAAAAGGCTTTAAATCAATATGAGAGAGGAATATTCACTTCCAGTGCCAAAGATTGCATGTTATGGATGATCGTCTTTCTAATACATGGAAAGAAAAATAACTAATTACTTGAATCCAGTATATGTGCTTTTTCTTTTCTTTTCTTTCTTTTCAGCTCATAACCATGTTTTGAGCATGGAATATGTGTTGTTTTGAAGACAGTAGTGAGCAACTCTAGCAACCTTGAAAAAGAAGGAAGTTACAATTTGGAACCTGTTATTTCCTACAGAAGCAGTGTATGAAAGAAGACATGGGGAAGTTGTTCAGAAAATGCTTATTCATATATCGGTCTAGATTTCTTGCTTGTGTAGTGAATCAATACGATATTTTTTATGTTCTCAAAAAGATATCATGTCTCATAATATACCTGAAACAGTCACATATTCACAACTGATTGCTTCATAACAGATACAAGGCATGATTATGTTTCCTCACTTACACTAACTAGAAATCCTTCCAGGGAAACTAGTTCAGAGTAAGAGGAGAAACATGCACCTCTCCTCACCTACATTGCCTGTTTAATGTGCTGGCATGTTATGTGTATGGGTACTCTCTCTTGTGTGCATTTTCATGTCCAAATATATCAGCAGGTTTACAATAAATTGCCTGAATTTATTATTCCTTATATTTTTTCATCCATATCTCCTAGAATGAAATTGTATTCACCAATGTCCTGATTCCCCACTGTGGCTGAGCTACAAACCCTTTGTGATGTAAGTCATTGTTGGTTCTGCCAGTGTCTTTATTAGCATAGCACTTAAAATTGCAGGACTTACATGGGCAAGAATAGGACAGTCACATTTTCAGGAAAAGTATTTTAACAAATATGTCAAATGAATCAAGAGCAGTTATAGGAGATAAGTAACTGCATGGCTCATGGGCAAGAATAGGACAGTCACATTTTCAGGAAAAGTATTTTAACAAATATGTCAAATGAATCAAGAGCAGTTATAGGAGATAAGTAACTGCATGGCTTAAGAGTGGTTAGTATGAACATAAATAGAAAGATTCACAGTCCTTGAGAAAACCAAATAAGAAAAGACTTATCCATTATGGTCTCCACCCAAGCTGGGCAAAATATGCATTCAGTCAGCAAACAGAGGACACATTTTAAAGAGGACTGTGAATGAAATACTGAGCTTTGTGCTTTCCCTTGAGTTAGGAAAAGACATATCTTTTATTAAGAGCCTAAAAGATAATGAAATCCTACTGATGAGAGGTCAGTAGACGTGAGGTCTGCATTCATTTTGCATGAGCAAAGCCCAAGGGAGTGCTGCTGTATATATTAGTCATCAAATTTAAGTTAAAACTTGTGAGACAAACCTGCCTTTAGCAGGAAGTCATCAGCTCCAGTACAGTCTGGAAGGGAAGTGAGGGGATAGTCTCTACATTTTCTCACCAGTCAGGACTGGAGGCTGGGGACAGGGAGGGCTTGCTGCAATGCCCTTGTCCAGTGAGAGTTGGCTCTGCCTAAATCACATACACTCTAATGGAGCATATGACAAATTCCATGCACCTGTCTCAGCACAGAGAGTACATCTATGTTCAGAGACTGCAAAGAAATTTTAACCAAGCTAAGGTGGCATATTGCCTTGCCAGCCACTTTGCTTTATCCAGAGAATAACTTGGTTTGAGTTGGATACTTTTTGAACTTTCCTCACTCAATGAATCTGTGCACATCTATTTTTGTCTTTCAAATGTTTAATGGCATCAGCCTTCCCTGTCTTTGATTCTTTTCTAGCCTTATGCAAGGAATGTCTATAGCAGGTATAGTTCCTAAATGAGACACCTGCCAGTTTGTCTAGTGCTTCTCTTTATTTTCACCTCTCACATTAAGGTACTATAATTCAAACATCGCAGCTGAGACTTGACTGAAGTTGTAAAACGTCAGCAAGCATCCAGAAACTTCCCCCAAACACATGCATTTTCTGTGGTTCAGGTCCACCACTAATTACAATGTAGTTCTTGTTCTAAATTTGCTTTACACGTGGTAGGACACCAGCCAGTTCTGGTAGGCATCCCCAGATGACTAGACGTTGGTGAGTTCAAGTACCACTAGCTGGGCTGCTCTTAGTATCTTGGACCTCTGCATGCACATATATATATCTACCCTATGCCATCAGTAACTAGTTTACTCTTACTGGCTGAAGATAGTAAATTTAAAATTATCTCATGTATAACTGGATAAACTGCTGTAATCTTGGAAATTTTAACCAAGCTAAGGTGGCATATTGCCTTGCCAGCCACTTTGCTTTATCCAGAGAATAACTTGGTTTGAGTTGGATACTTTTTGACCTTTCCTTACTCAATGAATCTGTGCACATCTATTTTTGTCTTTCAAATGTTTAATGGCATCAGCCTTCCCTGTCTTTGATTCTTTTCTAGCCTTATGCAAGGAATGTCTATAGCAGGTATAGTTCCTAAATGAGACACCTGCCAGTTTGTCTAGTGCTTCTCTTTATTTTTGCCTTTCACACTAAGGTAATATAATTCAAACATTGCAGCTGAGACTTGACTGAAGTTGCAAAATGTCAGCAGATACCCAAAAATCTCCCCCCAAAATGCTTGCATTTTCTGTGGTCCAGGTCAACCACAATTACAGTGTATATCATGTTCTAATTTGTTCTCAGTGACATGGACAATGGGATTGAGTGCACCCTCAGCAAGTTCTCTGACAACAACAAGCTGTGTGAGGCAGTTGTCACATTGGAGGGATGGGGTGCCATACAGAGGGATCTTGACAGGGTTGAGAGGTGGGCCAATGCAAATCTTATGAAATTCAACAAAATGAAATGCATGATCTACGTCTGGGCCATGGCAATCCCAGGCACACCTACAGGTTAGGTGGGGAAGTAATTGAGACCAGCAACGAGACTTGAGAGGGACAGTGGATGAGCCACTCATATTGAGCTGGCAGTGTGTGCTAGCAGCCCAGAAAACCAATCAAATCCTGGGCTACATCAAAAGGAGTATGGCCAGCAAGTCAAAAGAGGTGGTTCTCCCTCTCTACTCTTCTCTCATGAGACCCCACCTATGTACAGTTCTGGAGCCCTCAACACTAGAAGGACTGTTGAAGCAAGTCCAGAGGATGCCATGAAGTTGGTAAGAGGACTGGAGCATCTCACCTATGAAGACAGGATGAGGAAGTTGGGGCTATTGAGCCTGGAGAAGGCAACACTTCATGGAGAGCTTATAGCAACTTTTCAATATCTGAAGGGGCCTACAATGGAGCCAGAGTAGGGCACTTTGTTAGGAACTGCAATGACAGGACAAAGGGTAACTGGTTCAAATTGAAGGAGGGGAAGTTTAGCTTCGATATGAGAAAAGCGTTTTTTACTGTAAGGGTGGTGAGACACTGGAAGAGATTTCTCAGGGAAGTGGTGGCTGCCCCAACCCTCACAGCGTTCAAAGCCAGGTTGGATGAAGCTTTCAGCATCCTGGTCTAGTGGGGACATGTCGCTGCCCATGACAGGGGAGCATTTCTGACTAGATGATCTGTAAGGTCCATTCCAAGCCCTTAATTCTATGATGCTATGATTCTATGATTCTAAAACAGCTTTACATGTGGTAGGACACCAGCCAGTTCTGGTA
>NW_008676263.1:0-37842 GCF_000695815.1 Acanthisitta chloris
GGAGGCTGAGGAGGGAAGGGGGGAAGGGGACGTAGGATTTCTAAG
This sequence comes from Acanthisitta chloris, assembly GCF_000695815.1. Lineage (NCBI taxonomy): Eukaryota > Metazoa > Chordata > Aves > Passeriformes > Acanthisittidae > Acanthisitta > Acanthisitta chloris. The sequence goes on from NW_008676263.1 coordinate 46, forward strand.
CAGGCCTGACCCGGGAGGATAAAATATCCTGTTTTCATTGGTTCAAATGAACCATTAGGGAGAGAGTAATTTGTTGACCTTTTTGCTGCCTTATCATGAGATGAACAGCCTTAACATGGGCTTCACGTTTGCCTTAACCCCACCGTAAATCATAGAAGAATCGATTTTTTCTTTTTCCTTTCCCTTCTTTCCCCCCCCCCAAATATATAAATAAATAACAACACCCAGGAAGGCAGCCTGTCTTTTGAGATGGTTTAGCAAAGCAAGGCCAGGTAGATATGTGCATTGCTCAGACTCTGCAGATGACGTCCTCCACCTTCCTTATTTGTTTTTGTTCTCTTTTGGCTAAGCAAGTGGGAACCAGGGCTGTGCAAAGGCTCTGCTTCCTTTGGGAATTCAAACTGGAGGACAGCGATTTTCCTCCTCTCATTTCCATCAGCCTGGCTTGGCAGTAGTTCCAGTGAAGTCAGTTTACACTCTCCTAAAGCCAGTCTCTTTCCCCAGCTCCTGCAGATAGTCTGGCATGATTTTGGCCTAAGGAAGGCAGGACCGACGTGAGGGTTTGGTTGAAATGACAGTTTTAGAGTTCGCTGTGGACCTTCCATGCAAGGTTGCCATCTGTGCAAGGAAATCGAGCTCACAGAGTTTGGACTATGTCAGCTTGCTGGGGGTGTACCCAAAGGCTGCTCATTGCTGAGCCCAAACCACACTCAGATCCTGCAAGGGACTGGCATTCCTTGGTTTTCATAGCAAACCTTCATTTTCAAACTTTGGAGGCTTCAAAAAAGTCTGGACACTGAACATCAACAACAGATACGCCCAAAATATTGCAGCAGAGCCAACCATTTTTAAAAACTTGTCTGCTTTGGCAAAGGTAGAGGCCACCAAAAAGCTTTGCCTATGTGCAGGTTGCTTTTGGATTGTCAATCCTAAGGTTTCTTGTGTTTGCTGTGAAGTAGCTGTTAAGGATGAGATTGGATCCTGCTAGAAAATTCCTGCACTTTGATGAAATTCAGGCTCACCTGCAGCTCCTCAGCTGCAGCTCCCATCCAGCTGAGTCAGTTCAAAGGTTCCAATCTGTCCATAGTGTTTAGCACAACTTCACTCGTGATATTTTGTTGTCTCTCCCTGGCACAGCAGGGAAAACATTCCACTTCCACACTGAAAAAAAAAATGGAGCAAATCCAAATAGAAAATTACTTGAAATTATAGGTTAGCCAGGATTTTTTACTTTGCAACACAGGTATGTTTTGTGCTTCCACTGAGTCTCTTATTATAGGAAATTTAGATATGGAGCAGAAGCATCTGGCCTTCAAAGAACCCTGAAATTGCCATGGGATGTTATGATAATGCTGCTTTTATGTGACTGATCTTTTCCATTTGTCCTTTGCTCTCTAGGTAACAGCTTGGAAAATGTCACCTTTCCGTAGGTAAAGAGAATGCTGTTCTGTGTAGGGTTTGTGATACCAACTTTTATTCTAATCATTCTACAGAAGATGCAGATCTTCGAGCAGCCAACGAATTCTTGTCAAACAAACCCAAATCAGGAAGGTCAAATGTTCTCATGGAGAATGTGAGATAAGGATGACTTCTGTGTCTGTTCTTGAATATAGCATCTTCTTCGATTGTTCAGAAAGATATTTAAAATTACTTCTAGCAGCAGGCTGGGTAACAATATACCCGTGTGTGCCAGGCTAAAAATAACCCTTGGAACTGCATTTGTACTGCACTGTGAAGTGTGTGATTGCTGGGAGAGATTTCAGAACTTACTTTCCTTTTCGCTTTCTGTCTTACATTAATTACACTTTCCATACATATCTTTAACATATTGGATGTCAGGATTTCTTCCTCAATTGCATGATCACCTTGGGTTTTGGAAGGAGTTGTTGGATTTTTAGTGGGAGTATAGCTATTATGAAGGTGGATTTTATTACATTAAGAGTTGAAGGAAGTTACTGTTGAAATAAATTATAACCCAAAGAACAAACACATAGCAATAGGGTTTTATAAACTCCTATAGAAATGGAATAGGTCCTGTAGTTTAACCAAAAATCAATGAAAAATCAATTATGGAGGTGTATTTTAAAGCTTTTCCTATGCAATGCTTGCAAAGTAAGCTTTACAACCTGCTGTTATATGAAAACAAAAAGAAAGTATTAGTAAATCCACTTTCTAAACCAAAGTGAAAAGTGAATGGTGTGTGTTTGAAGTCAAAAAAAAGAAATTGCAGAGAAATTAAGGTGGAAAAATCCCTTCTAGAGAATTTGCTTTTTTGTTTTATTTATTTATCTATTTATTGAAAGCTGACAACATCCTTGTACTGAGCTTTGAAGCAAGAGTGTGTGTATGGTGGGGAAGGAGCAGGGTCTGGAGGGCTCCCTGATGTCTTTGACCATCTCTATGGCAATGTTTGTTCTTCATCCCCATTCACACCCAGGTCCAAGCTCAGCTCATGTCTTCACTCTCTGGAATGATGGAGAGAATTCTCAGGGATGGAAATCTGAACTTTCCAAGCCCTTTCCTGTGGCCTTTCATCCTTCTTCATGCAGCCCCATTACACGAGGGCTCCTGCTAAGGGACAGAGGCATTCAGAGCTCAAGTTACTTCCATGGTAGAAGTCACCAATGGTTCCAAGAATGCATAGGTTGTAGGATCAAGGCCATGTTTCTCCTAGTGGTGCAGGTGAAATTGGAGGGACTCTGGAACTGTGCTAATATGTGGTAAGAAGGGGATGACAATCTATCTCCTAAGACCCAGAGTATTTTGTACCCTGTCCCCTTTGGTTGCTCTTCATGAAGCACAGTCACTCCAAAAGAAAGCAGGCTGGAAATTTTTGCAAAGATGCAGTTAAAGCTCCATGGAAGAGCAGTTGGTACCTTTGGAAGATCTCCATCCAACATCCTCCCACCCCATTTGTGCCTGTGTGCCTGCTGTCTACTCCTAACCTGCTGCAGGGGACAGTTTTTTGCCTATTCTGCTGTGGGGACAGTTTTTTTGCTTTAGTTTCCTCCATATTTCTCAAAAAAAAATAAGTCTCAGTAACATGCCCATATAGAGACAATTTTCTTTCCAGAACGTTGTAATATTCACTGTTGAGAATTTTTATTAAGCACCTTAAAATTTATGCAGTAAGTACAGAGTGTTAACAGCAAAAAGAGAGCGAGAGACAGTGCTTATAGGGCCAGAGGGATCTGGGAGTGCCCAAGGGAGGGGAGGAGGTGTTGGTGTCCTCATTTGATCCTGAGGAAACTGAGGCATAAACTGTGATGGCATAGGGAAAAATTCTAAATTAGGATGAAAGCAGGACTGGGACCTCGTGGAGGAGCCTGAGGACATGTGAAGTGCTGCAGGCTCTGCCACAGCCCCTGGCACTGCGGATGATCCACACCAGTGCCAGTACCTACATCCACACAGCATCCCCAATCCTTCCTGACAGGGCTGCCTGGATCACGGGATCACCTTCATTCCTGGACACCAACAAACACCTGAAGCACAGTAGGTGGCTGCTCACACCTCTCTTCCTACCACGGAGCTCAGAAATGAACTCCAGATTTCATGAAACCCAATGGGAACAGGGAAGAGGCTGGATCCATCCACCCCCTTCCCAGTGCCTGTATTTATCTGCCTGTGGAAAATGCTCAGAGGTGGCTGGCAGAAGCTATATTTTGATAACAAGAATGAAACGAACATGTGTACACAGTTGTTTTCCCTGACTGGGGTCTGTGTAGTTCTTCCGGAAGGTTAATAAATGGTATGCAAATCCTCTTAAATGGCCATGTTTACACCAGAGCTTAGTGGCTCCAGCCATGTCCTCTACTTTTAACTCCCTAACTTTTAGTGCAAAAAAGAATTTGCTTTCCCAACCTCTTTAGAGCTCTCCCAGGTTTTGTCCGTGCTTTTGTTCCGCTATCTGTGCTTGGGATCATAAAGGACATCACCAGAGGGAAGAAAAAAATATAGAAGTTAAATTTGCCTTGTTAAAAAAAAAAAAAAAGATGTTTTGCTTAAAGACAGGAGGCTACTGTAGTGCAAAATGAATGATTAATAAGGATAAGAAAAACCTAGTTCAACAGGGCAAATGCTCAATAACAGCTCGTTTAATCATTGGCAGATTAGCTGCAAATGCAAAGTGTCTGTGCAGCACTGTGTTAACTCGTGCTGGAAAGTGTTGGCTAGTCCTTTAATGACAGCATAACCTTTCATTGTGCATTTATTTTAAAATCCTCTCCTTAAATGTTGGAGTGTTTGAATCTTCTTTTCTTTTTGGCTTCTCCTGCCCTCAATGAATTTTACAACACGGGAATATGCTGTGAGATGTGTCACCTCTGCAAATATTGCCAGGCTGGAGTTGTGTCTTTGGGGGAGAATCAGATTTCATAAGGTACAGGCTCAGCTTTGGCAACCACTGCCTTCTCCCTTGATTTCATTTTCTGGCAGCACTGATGCTGTCCTTGTATAATTGTCCTTATGAGAACCAAGTACACCATAACAAGTGCATTTATTTGCTACCACGATGGGAGTAGTCTAGCTTGGAGAAAGACACTGATGTAAGATCTTCTTTTGAGCAATATAATCATTGCAAATAGAGGATCTGAATCATGAAGGTACTTTTAAAAAAATGTAATTATTGCTCTTGCTGATTGTCCAAAGGATCATTTGTTGCACGCAGATTGCATTTATTATTTGCATTCGTGATGAGTCTCTTCCTAATGGGCAGTGGGTGCTTTGAGGGAAGGTCTAAGCACATTCCCAAGGTGGTTGTCTGTGTTTCCAGTTTCCAAACCAGGGCAGAGAGTCAGCAGCATCACTCATGGTCTCAGGTTTTCAAGGCCAAACTTCACCTTCAGTTTACCTGGTTTAAGCCTGGACTACCATGTCTGGGTTAGTGTGGGACACAAATAAAGGTATTGGCAAAGAAAAAGAAGGTCTTGGCCAAATAAAGGGGTAAAATTGTTGCAGAATTAGTGACTAAATCAGTCCTAAAATTGATACAGAGAGTTGTGCTGGGCTGGGAAAGGATCAACTCATAATTCACAGTTGCCTCTGTCAGCAAGTCCTGGTGCACAGAAACACTGTGGATGCTGTTTGTCACATCTTTTGTGGGCACAGCTGCTTCAGCCTCACAGCATCGCTCCCCATGTGCTGTGATAACAGGATAAGCAAGAGGCAATTTTCCTGATAACACATAAATGTTTGGTTTCTGCTCAAATTCATAGCGTAAAGAAAAACACTGAGAAAGGCTGGGTGAGCAGCAGTGCAAATGTTGTAAATGCTATTTCATAGTGGTGCTAATAACGATTCTATTCTGCATCACCATTTTTGTTTAGCATCGTCCAAGAGTTTTCAAACAGCGGGGATTGTTCAGCAATATACTTCTGAACAAAATTCCCTGTTCTTCCCATCCCCAAGCGTGGCTGACCAGGTCTCTTGGCAATCCTTTCTGTCATGTTGGAATTCTGCAGATCACCTGTCATATTGCTGAAGAGATAGAAACAAAGTCATATGTATAGGAATTTGATCATTTGAGCTGGTTTTAAGCTCATTTCAATTAACTTGGTACACTGTTGGAGATAAGCTGCCCCTGCCTGGAGTCACCTTTACTGATAGTCAGTAAAGGATGTGAGATATATGAAGTTGACTGTGGATTCAAATTTATCACCAATAACTATACAGCGATGAGAGGCTGATAATGCACACTCTGTCATTATCTTTAGCACTTTATATATATATTTGGCTTCTGTGGCAGAAATGTTCTCGTGGCTGTTGTAAGTGAAGCATCACCTGTGTAACAGATTTTCTGACGCTTCCACTTCCTTCTCGAATTCAGAGGAAGAGGTGTGAGCGCGATGGGCCCCGAAGGTGGTGGGAAGACTGAGGAAGACACAGGAGAATTGCAGTAGCTATCAGAAGGTTTTACTCAGGCTGGAAGCATTTGCATCCTCTGTTTGCAGGTGGGACTGTATCACAAAATCTACTTGGAGGTGCATGACAGCACTATTGCCCAGCAGGATGAGGATTTCCAAAGCCTTAAGAGCACCAGTGTATGGTCTGCAGTCTTTGTGCCTGCAGAAACCTTTTCCTGGCAGCCACCTGGGGCTGGAGAGATGTCAGCATAGGCAGCTCCATAGAACTCAAACCCACCATGAACAAGGGTGGCAGGAGATTCACAGAGAGGCTGTTTCCTGAAGCTTGATTGCAAGTCCCAGAGAAAAGGTTGAACTACCTTGTGGTCCAACACAGCTGAATTCTTGCTGGTTTAAACCATTCTGTGAGGAAGCTCTGCCACAGCACGTGTTAGCAAGGCAGAGGCCCCTGAGCATTGGCAATTTTAGAGATGATCTCTATTTTAGAGATCAAAGCTCATGACAGGATGCAATTATGTTTAGCAGAGACAGGTGATCAGGGACTAAAACTCTGCATAGGAAAGATGGGCTTGGCATAGGAAATATGGAGCAATGCTGAGATTTCTTCTTTGGCTGTTGGTCACAAGTGAAGGAGTAACATCATTAAGATATTAACTAAGTACTCAGAGAGGGAATGTTCCTGTTGATTGTTCAGCTGTACTGTGCACGCTGAGCTCTTGTTATATTTCCCATCTCGTTCAAGACTTTTTAAAAAAGCAGAATATATAACCAAACTGCCAGAATTTGGTTATTAAGCAATTATTTTTTTTTCTGCCACAACCTTACTATTTTTTTTCATTTGAAAGAGAGCATTAAAATTTAGGTACATACTGTTTGTTCTCCTTGGACTGTTGTTTGCTTCAGTAGAAGGTGGCACAGACTTTTGGATTTGTTGGCTTTAGAAGAAGCAGTGATAGCAGGGCTGTTTTGAGCAGGGAGCAAGGAATGTTGGCATGTTCTTTCCATGGGGAACATAGCCCAGCTGTACAGAAACTGTGGAAAAAAGTCTATGTATGATGCCACTGAGTTTGGATGTATATTTTCTGGTCTCTCCCATGAAGCACTTAGAGTGTGTCCTCTTTTGTGCATATGTTTGCTGTGTTTCTCTGACATCAGACCAATGCTATTAACTGTTGGGTTCTCTCTGGTGAGGGATGGGGAGAGCAATCAATAACCAATATGTATTTCATAAACACTCAGCCAAGGTCAGTAAAACAAACAGGGGAATGGCTACACAGTACCCTCTTGCTAAGTCCATATGTCTCTAGGGAATATTCATTGCTATTGGGGTGCAGGTGTTATTTCTGCTTCTCTGTTTTAATTCAGTTGGTCCCTGAAGAATCCTTATGGGCTTTGGAGACCTTCTGGCTGCACCTTTTATCAGCTAACACTATCCATCTGTGGCACAGTACTGGCCTTTCCTGTGACCTATCTTCTGTGTGACCTTGATTTTGCCCCACCACTAATCTGTAGAGCCAGTTCTGGGCCCTCAACTATTTAACCCTTCAGTATTGTAGATCTGATTGTTCTTGCACCACAGTAGAAGTAGAAAACCAGCTGTACAAGCAGCTTCTGCTGCTACAGAGAGTTCCATAACCAAGGGAGGCAGGTGGACACATTAAACTAATGAGTTTTTCTCCACCATTTGGGTCAGTCATTGCTGAGACCCACTGGAGGTCATTGGAAACACTTGGTGAGGTGCTGATTGCCTTACCCAGTGAAAACATTTACTTCAACTGCTCAACCAAGTATATAAAGTCAGTAACAGGAGCTAGTACTACTTCTCTCTGGTCCTTGAACCACCAGGTCTGAGTGCTTATGAAGCCAGATGGTAACAGCTCCATCTTCAATTCTTTTTTATCTTAAACTGTTCCTTACAGAAGTTGTTTATGGGACTAGTTCTTTGGGCATTGGAATTGTCAAAATATGGATTGAATATTTGGATTAGTTTGGATATTTGAAGAACTAAATAAGAGAGAGTGTATCTGCATGCTGGTGATTAGGCCCTGGTGCTGCTCTGCTCTGCTCAGATTAAAAGCCCTGTTTCTCTCCCTGTCAAACACTGTAAGGAAGGAACTTCATCTCAGTAAACCATCCAGTTTAAGTATTTGAACACTAAGTGGAAGTTTCTGGTGATCAAAGTAATTTCCTTGAATAATGTATTCATACATAAACCTGAAAGAAATGTCATAATTGCAATAAGGTGTCTCTGGGGAATTTGGTTATCATGATATAATCACATCCCTGGAGAATGAGAGGCACGAGGCATAGCCTTGTGCTTAATAACACCCCAAGGGTGTGATTATCTCATAGCAATCGCACCCTCCTTGTGCCATGTGGCCTCAAGAGCTGCAACGGGGATGGAAAGCCACAAAATTTAAGTGGAAGCAACAAAAACATGGAAACCTTGGGTATTCGGACACCAATTTTTAGCTAAAGAGGGAAAAAAGCTAGGAGCAGCATGATAAACAGCAGAGTGAAGCTGTTTCCTCGCAGAGCAAGAAAGAATGGGACGCAGTATCTGTCCTCAGCCATCTGCTATGCCTTGTCCTGTCTTCCCTCTCTCTTTTTTTTTTTTTAATCCAGCAAGTTGAATTAATGTGGTGGGGCTCGTTGTGATGTGGCACAGAGCTGACAGTGCGTTGGCAAAGTGGCACACTGCCTGCGGTACCTGGGCAGGGCAGGCAGATCGCTGCCTTCCGTGGAGGATGGGAAACAGAGCAGCTCCTCACAAACTCCCCTTTCCCCATCCTCCTCTCTTCTCCCAGACTCCTTCTGCTCCAGGGCAGTGGGAGAAGGGAGGGTACAAGGCAATGGGATGCTGCCTTGGATGGTGGCTGTACTGTTTGTGTAGGAGGCTCAGAAACGTGGGGACCTTTCTCCTCAGCACAGATCTGGCGTGTCTGGGAGTAGGATCTAGAGGCTATGTTTCCTTGCAACAGCTGATATGGCTTAAAGTTGTATTATCTTCTGAGCAGCCTCTGTTACACACCATGGGATTGTGCCATGAAGGAAGGGTGTTACTAAGGTATCCACTCCATGACCTGCTGCAGATTTAGGGCATGTCATGAGACCTTTGGATACTATTGCTGAGCCTGTTCTGAACTGCTTCAACAACGTGGTGTGTATGGGACAATTGGGTGCAATATTAAAAGGCAATCACTGAGGTTTGGTTGTGTTTAACCATAAGGGCAAGAGGAAAGAGGAATGAATTCCCAGCCCAGCTGTATTGCTTTGGAGGGAGTCTACTTGTGGTGCTTATGGAGGTGATTTCTGACATCCACACCCATGTCTTTCCCTGAAATGAAGCCCTGAAGCTGTGCTATGCTTATCAGGAAAAGGGACAGTCAGAAATGCAAAGACCTTGAGTTATGTGGTAGATATTTCCCCTAATTCTCAGTCACAGCCTGTTTAAAATCCACCCCTATGGGCCCAGAGCTGTAGAATTTGATTGAGGACATATACTATTCATCAGGGAGAGTCAACATCTTACTGCTTTGTGTCTTTTTTTTTTTTTTAACCTCTGATTGCAAGGAACCACAATTTGACTCTTTTTTTGATAATGTAGGAATAAAGTGGTTGCCAGAAAACGGGAGGTTTATAGCTTTCCTCTTGCTCTCTCTGCCCTAGCTCAACATGCACAACCTTTGTGTGCAAAAAAGAGGCACCTCCACTATTCACAGGATGCTGCAGGGAATATATCAAGTTTATAGCTGTTGGGAAAAAAAAGCTGTTGTTTAAATCTATTGTGTGCTCTCTAAGGTTTGCAAAATCAGAGTTGTTTGGAAGAGAAATCTTTTTTCTTTTTTTCTTTTTTTTTTTTACTGAAACCTGGATGGTGGTTATGTAGGTATGGGGTAAAAAAGAAGGTATTTCATTGTATTCTTTGTGGTTTACATTGGCTTGCAGATGTGGGTCAGAAGGGAAGGGCCAAATTTCCAGCAGTGCCACATTTCTGGGCCATTTCTGATTGTGGCCCTAAGGGTTTTGTAGAAAATCACTGTTGTTTTCTGTAACAGTCCCTCCATGACAGTGTGTCCTGTCATTGCTTTACTCTGCTTATAACAACTGCAGAAGATGAGGGAGGATTTTTGTTAGCTGGTTAAGCACAGCCTGAATCATCTGGGGTGGCAAGTTTGTGGTTTTGAAGCCACACTGAGAACTGTGCTGGTCTCAGGGTGCTGGCGATCAGTCAGTACTTTTGGGCACTCGAGGCAGAAAGGGGAGAACTGCCTGATTCCCCAAGCAGAGTGCCCATGCTCTGCTCCAATTCCTGAATTTACACTTCACTGTCTTTCTCCATGACTGTGAGCTTGGGGAATTTATTAGGCACTTTTCCTTAGTTTGTGAAACTTTTCACATATTTCACAGGGCTGACAAAAGATTGGTAACAGACTAGGTGGGACACCAGTGTACCAATCCAGATCTCTTGTGATGGGCAGAGAAAATATTTGCCTTGTGCTTAGTTTCTTCTACAGTTTTGGGTGCTGTGGAGCATTTTTAGTGGGTCTCTTTTAATTTGGCTTTGGAAAAAACAGTCTACGAACAAATCTGGTGAAAAATCCTGGACAGAGAGAGAGGAGAATCGACTGAAACAAATTAGAGTGGTTGGGTGCTTATTGCCTAGTCAGCTTATTAGATTTCTTCTACAAGGTTTTTTTAAAATCCAAAAGCCCCAAGGTGTAACTACCATGCTTTATGTTTTTATAGAGTCTAGGCAATTTCCACAAATTGAAAAATCATTTCAAGCTTTCAGAACATGTCAGAATGATGAAATGAGTAAATTCTGTCTATTTTTTGATGACATTTTCTCATTCTTGCACATGGTAGGCTTGTTTTTGTTTACTGTTAGATGATGTCAATGAGTTCTGAGATGAGTTGTTCAGTGTTAAAATAACAATGTATGTTTGATCTGAGGGGAAAGGTGGATGTGGATGCAGATCCAGTAGACAGGGAAGTGAGAGGATGGCTGGTCAGGCTGACCACTCTTGACAATATCTCTTTAAGAAAGCTCTGTACTCCCTTGCAATGTTAAAGTTGCTAAGGTAACTGTGCATTTTTTTAGAGCACAGCAAAGTAAATAGGTACATGACCTGTATAAATTCTCAGTGCATAAATTACTAGAGCCCTCAAGCTAGAGTAACTTATACACTTCCTTATTTCCAAATGACTTTTTGGCTTCTCTCCATGTCTGATACGCAAGAATTTGACGTACACAGTTCATGCTGCAAAACATCCATAAGTGAACCTGGGGCACTGCTTTCCCCTGTGGTTTTGGTGCAAAGAGGAGCCAGAATGGCTTAATGGGCATGAATGGGCCCTCAAGGACAGGAAGAGTGGCTGAATGGGCCTTGCCCCTTCAGACTTGCACCCCAGCAATTCTCCCCAAGTCATTTCTGTGTTGGGGGATGCAACTCCTTTGGCTGGCATCAGCCTTGTGTTGGGCAGGTGAGGAAGCTTGGGCTTTCACCAGAATCCTGTGTCTCTGCCTGTCTTTGATCATGTACCTGAGTGCTATTCCAGTAGCTGTTTGAAGTAGGCTGCTGGGTCCAGAAATTGAAGTCCAAGGTACCCTAGTGAGTCCTAAAGCATGTGCACTGGTCTAGTCTGTATCACCCCCAGCAGCCTCATTCAGTGGCATCTCTGCACATTACCTCTTGCCTGCTCCTTGGGTTCCAAGAGGCCAGACTGTCTTAGAAAAACTGAAGCTGAACAGCTTCTGCTTTGATGCCAAATTCTACAACCCACATCCTTGTCCTTTGTCCTCTTTTGCTATTGTATTTTTGCAGCATCCCTGAACGCAGAGTTGCTGGAGGGGATAACGCAGCTCAGTTAATTTTATGCCTGTGCACACTGTTGCTGTGTCTGCACACAAATTGTGTGTGTGGCTTCAGAGCAGTGCTGGATGTTTGGGTCCTGCTGTCTTATGATAAAAGGTGTCATGCTCCTGATGGAGGCTTCTCATACAGAAATATGTGCGTGGACACTGGGTAACACATGTACAGTGATTTTTCAAGCTGTGTTTGGCCTGCTGCACATATGCTGCAAAAATAGCTTGACCACTTGCAGCAAACCCAAATGCACTGAGATGATCTGTGTGTGTCCAGGGGCCACTTGTCTGGGGTTTCTGGGTGTCCATGTAGCCAAAATCTTCATACTCCATCCAGGCAAAATGTTCTGGAAGAGGGTATGGATTGGGGTGTCTAGGGGCAAACTAGCCTTAGCTTGGTGGTACATACTGTTGTTACCAATTAGGAGGAGATAGAATCTTATTTCTACCAATATCTGCTTGTGAACATCAGACTACCCACATGTGCCTAGCAACATCCAGAACAGCTCTGCGGTGAGGTCATGGACCACCGCGGGGAAGGCAGGACTGGCAGTGCCAGTTTCACAGGCTCCTTGTCAACAATACCATCTGCTGGATGGATCACTGCTTGGAAAGGGATGGCAGGATGTGGCATCTGACCATGACGTGCGAGGATAATTTTCATACTTACCTGTGGATACAGAATGGCCTCTGTATAAAGAAATGCTTTGGCAAAGTGGCAGCAGTTATTCCAGTTACTGGGGGTCTGGCTGAGGCTGCTTGGATCTCCAAAGCAGAATCAGCTCATGCTGAAACAATCCTGGGGGATGTCATGGAGAAATATTCTCCAGGGGAGCAATATTTTAACTTCTTCCTTTCCTTTGGGTCCTGAGTCCTTTCTTCTTTCTCAGCCAGAAAAACATCTCTGGAGACTTCTCATATGGCGTAGGAGGATGTGAGCAGCTCTGTGCTGGCAGACTTGAGTGGTGTCTGAAGGCAGGGGACCTATTTGGAGGCCAGTTTGGAGGGCTGCCCTTCCCCAAGCACCAGAGCTCAATGTATGGGCAGGTTCACTCTTGCTGATGACACACAAAGTCCCAAATCAGGTCTTTCATCCTCAGGCTGCTGGTTTTTCCTTACACGTTGTGGTTTTACTATAATAGTGGTTGCTGGGGGAAAATGACCTGAGCACATCCCAGCAGAGAATCTGTGAGTACAGTTTAGGCTAGAGATTGAAGTAGAAACCATTTCAGGAACAGGAGGTTAAAGGAACTGCTGTGGGGAGAAGTTTGATACCACAACTGGACTGATTCAGTGTTTACTCACATAATTTACATTGTCTTATTTTAAAGACAGAAATATGTTGATCTGAAAAAGTTTGATCTGCTGTAGCAGGGTTGGAGCTGGTAAACCCTGATACAGTTATACTGAGGCTCAGTGGAAAATACTGGAGAAGTTCTGCAGAGATTTTTTTTTTTTCAAGAAAACCAACAGGAGGTGGGAACACTCCTTCCCTTGGCTTTGAAGGAGAATTGCTGTCTTATGACTCCTTGCTGCAATGAGAAGTTATTTCCTTTCTTCAGGGTAGGAGCTTTGCAACCAGAATACTCTAAATCAAGCAAGAAAATTCAGCAGTTGATGCATTGCTTTCTCAAAAAAGCCTGTGGGGTTATTTCTGGTCATGTGGTAGCATCCATGGGTCTCCTACCTGCAGTGGGTGAGAGAGCTGGCTCTGTGCAAGTAGAGGGAGTGTAGATTTTTGGTGTGTTTTTTTTTTTTTTTTTAAATGGTGCACTATTTTCAGGAAGAGATGGACTGTGCTGGCACAGGGCCAGAGGCAGCCCTCTCCTTGCCAGGAAGCCAGATGCATGGTCACATTGCCTGGCTCTCCCTGGCAAGGCTGGGAGAGCTTCAGCAGGTGTGATCAAACAGCATGCGGGAGCCGCAGGTCCAGAGCTGGCTGCCTCCGAGGTACCACTAGACTTGTCGTCACGCCGCAAGAGCCCCTGGACTGCAAACGTTGCCACACTGAAACAAACAGTCCTTGGTGCTTCTCCTCCCTGATGAGCCTGGTGCATCCTCCACTGGGCTCACACACTATGGCTTTAAGGGATGGCTTTGGAGCAAGGAGCAGCAGCAGGATGAAAAGGCTCTTTCCCCTGCCCTCCTCCCCCGCCGAAGCCTTCCACCTCCTCAGCAATGTTCGGAGAGAGCAGAGCCTCACAGTCAGCAGACTGCAGTGACAGATGGCAGGTCATAAGCCCTCTCGCTAATCTAACACTGGAAAAGAAAATAGGGCTGGGGGTGATTCAGCTGCTAGGCCTCAAAGCGAGGGGATGACGGGATAGCATGCTCCTCTGACATGTCCTTGAAGGATGCTGCATCCCAGAGGACCGCGGGAACAAAAGTAAAGTGACGATGAAGCAAAAAAATCTGTTTGCAGAATAAGGCAAATTTTGCTAAAAATGGATAATGTGCTCAGAGTCATTCTGAGTAATTGGATTTCTATTAGCAAGATGCAAATATTACTAATAGAATTCTCTAGCAGGAATAATTTGTGCTTGGGATCCTGAAGCTACCTGGGCACCGTCATCTTCCCATCCTTAATTGTCCACTGACCAGAGCTGTCTGCACCCTAAATGTATTTATCTATCAAGCTGTCTCTTTGTATGTGTGGATCTGAAAGCAAGCCTAATCCATTTAATTCAGCACAGCATTCTGAAAACATTCATGTGGCAAGAGGAATTTCTTGGCATTTATAAGCTGCGACTTGCATTTAAAACTAATATATTTTGTTTTCAAGGAAGAATACAGGCTGCATCCTGAGCCGCCTGCTCCTCCTGGCAAGCACCCATCTTGCTGAAGTGGCAAAGCTTGTGACACTGTGTTGGAGGCCAATGTCAGAGGCTGTCGGTTGCCTCCATCCTACCATGAAATCGGTTTAAGGTCGGGAGATGAGTGTTACTGATTCGCAGGTAAAAACCTTGCAGGGGGCACAGAGGATGCTAATGCTACGGATGCTTCTGGGCTGGATGGTCCTGGGAAAATGAGTGGACTCTTTGCTATGGGAAGCCACTTGTTAAGGACAAATGAGATCTTTAAATGTCTGGGAGTAAGGACTATGGGTCAGGTTTGCAGCTGTAAACCACTATCTTTGCTGAATGGGTAGAATTAGGGATGTTGTGGTCCTGTCTCCTGAATCTGCAATGGAAGACATGCCCTGCTGGTCTGCTGAATGGGTAGAGTTAGGGATGTTGTGGTCCTGTCTCCCGACTCTGCAATGGAAGACATGCCCTGCTGGTAGCTGTCAGGGCAGGTACTGCTACCCCTGCTCAGTTGCTGCTGATGTCACCCTGAAACAAAAAAATAAAAAAATCAGTTTGTTTATAAAACTGATTCCTGAAGAGAGTTTATTTTAGGAATTTTTAAAATTAAAATATCTCTTTAGTGGAACAAGTACCTGCACACGATGTTCTTCATATTTTCTGGGGTGGAAAACCTCCCACTTTTGAAAACAGCTTTTGCAAAAAGTGTTATGGGGTTTTCAAGCTACAGTTCAAGTTTTTTTAACTGAAATGT
Source organism: Acanthisitta chloris (assembly GCF_000695815.1). Classification (NCBI taxonomy): domain Eukaryota; kingdom Metazoa; phylum Chordata; class Aves; order Passeriformes; family Acanthisittidae; genus Acanthisitta; species Acanthisitta chloris. The sequence goes on from NW_008676263.1 coordinate 15,337, forward strand.
TTCACTTGTTGCCCCAAAACATTTTGTTAAAAGTTTTCAGGCTTTAAAGCATTTTAAAGTGATAGGAAATCACGAAGTTCTAAAAAATCATTTTGCTGGAGGAGAAACACTTGTGGGCTGGTACCACCAGTCTTGACATCAATTCTGATTTCTAACTTAGTAACAAGCTTGAACTAGCAGACTGCAGAGCAATTTCTTCTGGTCGCTCCTGGCTCCTGTTGGCTTTCTTCTTGGAGGAAGGAAGGAAAAAAAGACTTTAGAGAGAAGACACCTTTTTTTTTTTTTTTTTTTTTTTGCACACTACTGTATCCTGGTATTGTTATAATGAGGAAAAAGGATATAGGGAAGGAAAATGTCATTGTCACAGTGTATAGCTAGAAAATTCCAGAACATAAAACTCCAAAACAAAACATTAATATTGAAATTATATTGGCTCTTCAGACATTTAGATATATTTTCAGTGCTGAAGTGTCCCAAGCTCATGCCATTTTTAAGGTCTGTCCTGAAGTTTGCCTTCATACTGATTTAAACTGGGATTAACACAAAGAAATGATGCTTAAAAAGTACCAGGAAACTGGATGCTTGTATTTCACTGATATTGAAACCAATATAAATGTTGCCATGAAGTTTTGGGATGAAATTAAAGCCACGTGATGTGTGATGCCAATCCATCAGGAAGTCTAATGAGGTTTGTTTTGTCCTAGAAGTTAAACTCTTTGGCAAGTTCATCTAGGCAAAACTAGGAGAAGGAAGTCATGTGCCAAGGAACAGCTTCTCTGTCATTTGGGTGCAAAACAAGTGGAGTGACTGTACTGACAAATAGCTGTGCACGTGAGTGGAGGGAAAGGTCTAGGAGGACACACTGTCTTCTCCCAGCTCCCAGAAGACTTGCAAGCTGTGCAACCCTATTCCATGTGTGATCAATCCTTTCCAAGGATCCCACACTGTATTGCTAATGACATGCTGAGAAAGGTCCGTATAAGCAGACAAAACCCCCAACAGATGACTATATGTAGTGATTCTCATAGCTGCTTTTTGGAGAAGATTTAACCTTTCTGAAATCCAATACAGATCAACCTTTGCACCTGGGAGCTATAGGATGCAACCCTTTACCAAGGCCTTTGCATGGCAGTTTGATCCCAGGAGGAGATACCTCAGAAAAGGTATCATTCATGTCAGCCTGCCACAAACATCTTTTGAAATGAATATAGTAAGATCAATTCTATTACTGCTGTTGTGGCTCTATCCAGAGTGTCTTGGTGCTCTGGTAGCAGGAACTATCTGATGTGTTAGGACTGCCTCAGTGAGAGCCCAGGGGACAAAACTGGCCCAGTGGTGCTTCAGTGCTTTTCTCTAGTCAGATGGCAGCAAAGATGGTTGAGCTGGCCAAGGAGGGATTTTCTTTCTCAGTAAAGACATGCTTTGCACCAAGGTACAACTTTTAGGAATAAACACCATAAAGTAACATTTCCTTAACGTTAGTGACATGGGACAGAATCTCACTGCAACCTGTTGTGCTGTGTGATCATCATAGGAGGGTCCATCTGCTCAAAAATCCAGAGGTTTGGTTTCAATTATGGCTTGGCTTGTTCTTGGAAAATCAGGTACTTCCCACCATTATCACCGCTGAAAATCTGACCTGGGAAAATAAGTGCAGAAAATGAATTTGTATTTAGACACCCCCACTCTGCTTTTGCAATACTGAAATAAAAAGCATAAATATGTATAGTTTTACTGGAAAATAAAACACATATAGAAGGGAGATGTACAAATAAGGTGTTAAACTCCAGGTCCTGATTTTAGAGTCCTTCTAGCGTAAGTGTTGCTGAGGCACTGGAGGTGAAAGAGCTGCTGGCTCCAGTTATGTGACGATAATAATAAGTAGTGGAAGTAGTGGCAAAGCTGAAGGCAGGAGCTTGGGCGAGGGAACTCTCACTGTGTAAGTCGGTTTGTGTAATTCCCACAGCTCTCCTTATCTCCCTGTGCCTTTGGTTGGCATATCAGCCAGACAAAGAGCTTAACGCAACTTGGCATAGTGACTGGGGAAATTGTTTAAAATTTCCAGCAACTGGAACAATTAAGTAAGCTTTCGAACGAGGGAGAATAGTTGTCCCCTTAGGATTCCTATCACTGAAGGATAACATTTCCAGGCTTTGTCCAGCAAGAGATGTCACTTCATTTACAGAGATCTTCACAATGTTGAGGTATATTGGATATTGGTTATTATATGCAAAAGACTATCAGGAATCATCTCAGCTGGGCTAATTGTTCTTGGGTTCAAGGCTGATGGAATTTTAATTTCAGTGCTGGTGAAGTTTCCCAGAATTATAAAAGATGATGGAAAAGCCATGGTTTTTAGAAGTAATAATAGCATCCTGGATTCAGGCAATTTATTAAGATTTCAGTCAAATTCATCCCTGAATAGGAGAGATTCCTGTACTGAGACTTAACTGCTGTCAGCTGCCTGTTTTGGGATGGAGACAGGATGGGGAAGTAGCATTTCTACAAGAGATGACTGTGGCAGGGGCTTGATTCCCTAACAGTCATGTTGACGTCATGTTCTTCAATGTTTGTTTTTATAGCTTGCAAAAAAAAGAAGTGTTGCCCTATTTTGTGTCACTGCTCTTTCAAGGGTGCTTCTCTTCCTTCCACCTCTTTCCTTCCCTGAACCTGCACTGAGGATGTGTCATGTCTTCACAACTCACTCCCTTTGGATGGGGGGAAAAGGGAAAAGCGTTGGGGGGAGGAGGAGCAACGACACTGTGGTACTGTATAAATAGTTGCTTTATTATCATAAAAAAAATTGCACTCTAAAGATTTTTAGGATCAAAACATACCAAAGAAAATGTATAACAAAATTAAAATGAAGTCAGTATTCACATTGTCAGCAGTTATTTTGTCACTGCAAAGCATCTCCTCAAAGGAATATTGTGCAGCACAGCAGCAGCCGAATGAAGCAAGCGGCTCCGGCGTTTACTTAAAAGGGAAGTGCAGGGACATCTTCAAACCACAGTAATGGATCCCTGGGGTTTCTCTAAAGTCTGATAGTGGCACTGACATTTCCTGTGAAGTTGAAGGCTGGCAGGTTGTTAAAACTTCCCGTTTTTTTTTAAACTGCATCAAGTGTTGCTGTAGTTTGTTGAACGTATAAAATCACTTCTCCACCTCCTCCTTTTTTTTTTTTAAAAAAAAATTCCAGATATCAATAAAGAACTTGAGAGAGGAAAACACTATAATTATAGCCAAAAAGCTGGCACAATGCCTGCTGTATAAACCCGTTATTTTGGTAGCATAGAATTCGGTACTGGAATAATTCTCTGGGTGGAAACTTGGCAAACATGATCTCAGCCTGTGAGCTAATCTTTTCTTTTTCCTCCTGTAATAACATTTTTTTCTTCTCTACAGATTTAGCCATTTTAAAATTGTGCATCCTATTACCGAGATTGTGTATGCACAAATGACCTATGTTATGGGTCTCTGGGGTGACGTGAATGTAGACAAGAGATCTGCATGTTAGATTAAAACCCCTTCGCTGGAAAATTGGTACCCTGTAGATTCAAATACAATTAGCCTTGGTCTGAACTGCTGCCACGATGGGAACTGGCTATAGCTAAGGGTGGTTTGGGAGAACTGGCACCCAAGAGAACCTGGGCAGTGTTTGGGACCAGGATTTTGATTTGCTGTGTGATGGGGAACATTTCTGGTTCTGGTGTTCACCGTTTCAGTCTCAGCCTTGCAGTAATTCTTGTACTAGATCTCACTGGTCTTGAGAAGTAAAAGCCTAAATACCTGCATAGATTTGAGGATCCATACCTATTGTGAAATGGAGATTGTTCTACCTCTGTAGCATTGTGAGAGCTGTCATGACCCATGCACAAAGGCCAGGTTTTATGGTTAGCCCTTCTTTTTAAGAGAGCTGAGACACCAGAACACATCTGTGAAACTGTAAAAGAGCTCAGAATATACAGGACTCTCATAACAATTTTTTCATTTTGACCTACATCTTCAGTTTTTAAAGAACAGAGTGTTTGCCTACACTTGCAAGGCTCTGGGAGCTGCAGATGCTATGGGAAGGGAGTGAGGCTTGGATTGAAATTCATGTCAGCCTGCCATAAACATCTTTTGAAATGAATATAACAAGATCAAATCTATTACTGCTGTTGTGGCTCTATCCAGAGTGTCTTGGTGCCCTGGTAGCAGGGACTGACCGATGTGTTGGGACTGTCTCAGTGAGAGCCCAGGGGGCAAAACTGGCCCAGTGGTGCTTCAGAACTGTGGGGTAATTAGTTCCACTTCCCTGCAGCAGAAGCAGGGACTGCGGCTGCCTTTGAAATCATCTTACCAGAAATTGGGATGAGCAGTGTGCTGATGCGCTAATTTTCAGAGAAATCATCTCTTGACGAAGGATTTTGTTTGGGGTCTTGGGGCAAAAAAAAAAAAAAAAGGTGCTGTTGCAGTTGAAGCAGGCAGAGAACAGAGATGCTCTGTGGGTGCTGGTGCTTGCTTTGAGTGGGCAGCAAACCTGCCCATAGTTTGTAACCTTTTCACCTGGAGGCACAAATGTTTTTCCTTCAGTCTATGCATGGGATTGACTTTGGTTTTTTTGCTCCCAAGATGGTACTGAGTACAATTTGAAGCAGCCTGCAAGAAACAGGACACCTCAATGGGTAGGTGTGAGCAGCATTTGTACTGCCAACCAACCCCCTGTCTATGACCCTGTTCTGTATTAAAGCTAAGTGTGATTCAGGATATATCTGCTCATGGGATGTGCTTAAAAATATGGGGATTTTTAGCTAGTATTAATTACTATGGCACTTCTTGATTAAATGATCCTTTGGCACTTTGCATCAGCCAGAGATTGCCACTCCTGAGTCTTGCTGACTGCTAAAGGCTCCATGTGCTTGGGTTGAAGTTGGTGGATAATCCATAGTAGGTTTGGAGGCAGGACCAGCACTTTAAATAATTTAGCTGTTTGAGATGTTCTGGGCAGTTCTGGCTGACAAGGGAGAAAAGATGTTGCAAATGAAAGGACACCACATAAGATTGTGGTGGCACAGGAGTTACAAGGCAGATCCAAAGCACCAGTGAGACGACAGAAATGCTGCTGTTCCTCTGGTGGTGATCTTTGTGTCAGGCTGGCTCCTGTCTCCAAAGTGTGACCACTGGCTCAGTGCTGAGCTCAGCCTGGCTTTAAGGGAGCAGCCAGTGAAAGGCATTGAAAAACATGAGGCTGATGAGCTCCCATGGTTGTACCTGGATGGAGTGGCCTCTGCAAATATTCACAAATCATGTTAATCATGAAATGTGACACCGATATCATGCTTAAAAAACTAATCATAAGGGCCCAAGGGGAAGGGAACCCAGTGTGCTGCTCTCTCTTACCTTTTTCGGAGTTTGTTTTTAACCTTTGGAGAATTCCTGTTCACCACTACAAAAGAGCATCATGAAAACAAGTCAAGATTAACTCCCCTTTGCAAACCCAAGTCTGTCATCTGGGAGGGGAAGGTGTTTTGGTGGGGTCTTGGTCCCTGGGGAATGGATTTACATCTTTCATCTTTGCTATCCCCACAGAGAAGAAGAGAAAAAATAAAACCCCAACCCTCAAATATTTTATCTTGTTCTGCAGGACCCTAGCAGATCTCTCCCCAGGGACCATAAATTCTTTCCTGACTGTCACTGCTGCTCCTGGACTCTGGTGCTGCACACTGGGAGAGTGAGCTTTGTTCCTCCACAGCACAGAGGACATGCCACAAATAATTTAAGGGACCATTTTTCTTGTTATATGACGTTAAATATTCTTTACTTAAAAAAAAAAATCCACACCACTTGGCATAAAGTAATATATCCAGAAGAAGGGCAGATGCTGTTTAATAAAAGACACAGCACTTGCCTCTGCTCTGCTTCCAACCTCCTGAATCTATTCCTTGGCAGTGGCAGTGAGCCAGCCAACTCACACCTCTGCTGTGAGGTGATGAGATGGGCCAAGAATGAGCTCTGTGTTGGGCTAAAACTCTTTAAGGACATGGTTTGTACCTGCAATTCGACTGCAGGAAAAAGGGAATTGTGATTTCATTGAAGCTGACAGGAATTATGCTTTTTTAAACCCAACTTATTTGGGCACCTACCCCATCTTCACTATGAGTTGTGTGTCCAAGTCCCAGAGGATGTTGGTGCTGTGGTGCTGGGCTGCAGCCCTTGAAATCATTGAATCATTAAGGCTGGAAAAGACCTCAAAGAGCACCAAATTCAACCATTCAAGATAGAAGGATGTGTCCTCTGGGTCTTGCTCTGCTTTCTATTTGGAGGGTATGGTTATGGCTGGAGAGAGGGTTCTAATAGTAGTGTAGATCTGGTGGGGAGAATCCTTTTGCTTTTAGAGTAAAGAGATTTGACCAACAGACCAGTAAAAGAGCAAACCTAGAACTCCTCTGCTGGGTCTCTTTGCAATGGAGAAACACGTAATAAACTGTCCACAAATAGTGATTACAGCAGAGAAAAGTAGAAGGTTTAAAGGGAAAAATCTGATTTCTGAATCACTTTTTCACCTCCAGTTTGGGGGCAATTGTGGGAGTTTGTCCTCCCAGTCTATTTCTTCCCTTTGCTTTTTCTGCTACAGAAACGAAATTGGAAAAAAAAAATAGATAGGGAAATGGCAACCCCAAACTAACCCTCTTGAAAAGCTGTTCCTCTAACCTTTCTGTTTCTTTAATGGACCTTTTAAAGTTTGCCACCTGCTTATCTCACTCCTCCTTTGAGTCTGTGAAAGGCACCTTCATGTGTTTCTCAAACTTTTCTTCAGTGCAAAGGAATATATGCATTTTACTGTGTGAGTAGAGATTTTTGGAAACAAGTCTCAAATTAACCAATCTCGTGCTTTCAAGGTAAAATAGAAGATACTTTCTTAAAAATTTAGCTACTGTATTGACACTTTTGATGTTAGTGCTTTTTTCCCCCCTTTGTAATATATTCCAATTTCCTTGATATTTTCCTTGGGTTTTGCCTAACCCCTTATTTATAATTTCCAAGCAGTTTGGTTCAGGTATCTGAACTTGTGTATTTGTGGGGAAGGATTGGATGATGACTTTCAGATTCCAAGTTTTGTTTGACAACTTCTTATTCCTCATAACATTTTCATTTCTAGCAGCCAGGAAGCCAATTTTAGAGCAGCACAGGAAGAATTTCATAGGTAGCATGAATGCAGGCAATGCAGAACCATTTCTGCCCCTGTAATGTAAACACTGAAGCATGTCCATAAATTTAACTATGACTGTTCCAAAGAGGTGCTGGTGCTGTTAGAAGGGCTGAGGCCTCAACAATGTCAAACTGCTGCTTTTTTTTACCTGTTTTTTTTCCTCATTTTCATTTGAATTTTTATGAATGGCATAGCATATGTTTGTGTGTTTTTGCACTTATATCCTAGTGTGTTTGATTTGGGTGTATTAGGCATCTGCCTTGCATAGTTCCCATCTATACCATGTTAATTATATTGCTCTGCTCTGACATAATAAACAGTGAGTGAGTTGTGAATAGATTATTTACGACGCCACCTGAACTCTGAGTAATTATAGCTGTGTAATTTAGCTTCCCCCTATTTCGTTTTATATATAATGCAATATTTCAAAATATTCCAGCGCACATCTATCTTTAGCTCTGGGTTTGAGTGAATAAATTGTGATTCCCTTTCAAAGGTAATATATCAGCAATGCCCTTAAGGGAGGGTGCTGCAGCTCTGTCAAGAACAATCCATAAACTAATTCACACATAAACAGAGACAATGGATACATAGAACCAACACACACCTTCATTCACAGAAAATAATACTGTACTTACCTGCCTGAGTGTATTTAAGTCTAATATTCTACTGTCAAAGCACTGAAGGAAGGTATACAATATGTCTCAACCTAATGGTTTTTAATACAGGACTTTTCCTGCAAGTTAAGCTGTTGGGACAAAATTAGTATTGGGCAACAAATATTTGCAGTATGTGGACTGAAAGTATTAATGTTTACAGCTGAAGAAGTAAAATTACTTCTACGGGAGTGTCATTTGAGGCTGGTTGTTGGTATTTGTTTATGGACTGCAAAGATTCAACTTCAATACCTGCTACAGCAGCTTGGTGCTTGAGAAAGCTTTGCATTATTTAGTAGTTAGTCAAGGAGGCAGAACAAGTACTGCTGGAGCGTGAGAGGCCCTGACAAAGCTGGTGTGAACAGGGATGCTGGGGGACTCTGGGCACTTCCTGAGGGTTTAGCAGTGCTTGGACATTGCCAGCAGCATGTGAGGGTGCTGATCCCTCTTCCTCCTGGCTCTCACCAGTCAGCACAAGAATGTGGTGGAGTGTTTCAGCTCTGTTCTTTGCTCTGGCACTCAATAGTCGTTGACTTTTGGACCAATAGTCCCAACCTCCCTTTGTCTCAGTTTCCTCAACAGTAAATCCGGTAAATATTCACTTTTTAAACAGATGAGACTACATTATTCAGTACCAAAATTAGGGTAGGTTGCCTCTAGAACATGCTGAACAGGAAGTTATAAACTTAAATCATCTTTCATACTGAATTAAGAGTCAGGAAATCATAGAATCACATAATGGTTTGGGTTGGAAGGGACCTTAAAGCTCATCTTATTCCAATCCCCTGCCATGGGCAAGGGCACCTTCTGCTAGAACAGGCTGCTCCAAGCCCTGTCCAACCTGGCCCTAAACACTTCCAGGGATTAGGCAACCACAGCTTCTCTGGGCAACCTGTGCCAGAGTCTCATCACCCTCACAGGGAAGAATTTCTTCTTAGTATCTAATCTAAGCCTACTCTTTCAGTTTAAAGCCATTCTCCCTTGTCCTGTCTCTACATACCCTTATTAAATCAACCTCAAATGTTTACACTTTTGTTTTGCAAAGTGCTTTGAGATCCTCATATTAAAGGTAATGTCAATTATATGATTCTGCCTGCTTTTTATGTCCTTAGAGCCTTGTGAGCTCATTCTTCTGGTTCCTTCACACAAAGTCCTGGTTGGTGACAGTGGCCTTGAATGGGTGAGCAGTGCCAGTGGCCTCTGATCTGCAGGAACCATCCCACCCAGGGCCCCTGCAGTACCAAAGATGTGCTCACATTTCCATCAATTAAAAGGTACTTAAGAGAGTCAGAATCTCTCTTTTTTTTTTTTAATTAAAAATGTCAGGATTCAAACTTTACATGGGATTTGTGATGGCTCCAATTCCCAGTTGGCATGTGTGAGGCAGCACCCAGGAGATTCGAGGTTTCCATGACATCATACGGTAACTGTGAGCCTAACAGTTAATTAAATACTATATCCATGTATTCTAGTTAATTGATGCTTCCTTTACATGGTTTATTGTGCTGCAAACTGGTATTGCTTCTGTCTCACTGAGCAAACACAGAGAGGCAGCGAGAGAAGGAGACGGTGGGATGCTCCCGCTGGCGGCTGGGGAGAGGGAGCTGTTGGCACACAGTGCTGTGCCCAGGGGCATCCTCGAGGAGAGCCCAGTGTCACCTGCCCACCAGGGGTTTGGTGTGGCTCTGAGGGTCAGATGGAGATCTTTTATGAATGAGCTGAGCCGAGCCTTGGGAGTGAATTGCAGGCACAAGCAAGCTGTGCCTTTTTTTCAAGTCCATCTTTGTCTGGCGTTTCTGTGGTCCTGTTTAAGCAGAAGAGGACATGCAGAGGAGGGTGCTCTCTTATATTGATGCAGAGCACAAATGTGGCATCACCTCTGTGCTAACTGTCCTGCAGGATTGTGGCTCTGCCCAGGCCAGAATCAGGTGTACAGCTGGATCTCCTGCATAGTGGCCTTAAGGGAGGGGAAAAATATCATCTTTGTTTTCTTCAGCAAGTAAAAGTATTAAAAGTCAGGAAATTCAACTTGATTGGGAGTTGGTAACATAACATGATCTGGCAGCAGGGTCTGACCACTGACCTCCTGCAGCACACCTCAGCCTCTCCTGCAGCTTTTCTAAAGGGTGTTAAATCCCTCAAGTGAAAGCAAGTCCAGGTGAGCTGCTGTGGTCAGGCCACCTGCAGAAAAGGGCAGGGCACATCACCAGGCTCGCCTACAGAGGTGAGCACAGTGTTAAATGATGTGCCCAGAGCAAGCATCGTGATATCCACTGACAACACAGCTGTGTTAGAGTAGAAAGATGATAAAAATTCATAGCGTCCACAAAAATCTGCCTGATATCTGCCCATTTCACTGGCCCTGCTCAGCTCCTGGTGGCAAAAGTCCAGGGCTGCTTTATCCTGCTTGTGTGCCTCAGGGTAGAGTCACCTGCCTGTTCTTAACTTGAGGCTCAAATACTGCTGTGAGCAGGAAAGAAAATATTTTTGTGTAAGGGATTTCAATCCAGAATGTAATTCCAGCAGCATTTTACCAGGAGTTCATTTGGCTCATAGCCTCAGACTGTGACAGATTTTCTGGTCTCCTGATCTGACCTTCTGCAGCACTGGGGTGATTTGTGTGCCTGTGTGTGAGAAGAAGGGGATTTGTTCAATGCTGAAGCAGGACTGAGAGCACTTAATTCACAGATGATGAAACAAGCCCCATTTTAGCTCAGACTCCAGATGTGAAGCTCTAAGGCACATCTGTACACTGCTGTGCATTGCTGGTCCATACTGATACTAGACATCCTGAAACATTGAGACACTCTCAGTAGAAGCATTTCTTCAATTAAACTCCCAAGGAAAAGCTATTCCAGAGATTTCAAAGGAGAACCCTTAAAGAAAAAAGTGTCATACCCTGTATGCAAACCAAACACTGGCTTTCTTCTCTCCTTTCTTCTTTGTCCTCTTCCATTCTCACCTCTTCTTTCTCACCAAATGTATAATTTCTCTTCTAAATGAAGCCGAGATACTGCAAGTGTGATGAGGAACATTTCTAAGGATGACCTTGTAAGGTTTCCATGTTTACTCCCTCATGGCAACTTCCAGGCTGAGTTTTTTCAAGCTCACGGTTGTTGTCCACTTGCAGCTCCATACTTCTGGTGAGGTGAAGAAACACTATGAGCTCCATCATCCCCAAAATATTTGCTTGTTGGTGCTGGCCTGGCCTTCTTCCAAAAGGCAAAGTGGCCCCATCCCTGTGAACAGACACTATAGATGAAGCCAGTTCAGATGAAAGGAGAAATTAAAGACATTTACATACCATTTCAGTAATACTCCTCCAAATTATCACTTCTCCAATCCTACCACCATGCCAAGTGCTGCACTGGTGGTGCACTTTGGGAAATGGTGCTGTCTTCTATTAAAGGTAGGTATTTTTTTCTGTAATTCTCTTTAGTGTTGCCTTTAGAGGCCCCTCTATGTGGCTCCTTTCACTTCTAATTACTGCACTAGGAGATTACAGTGTGGTGCTGGCGACAGAGAGAGAGAGGAAGGGGGAGGAATGGGATGGTGGAGAGGGAAAGATTTCTGTGGTAATTTGCATTTAAAGCTGGCACTCAGCATTATATCTCCCTGTTCACCCATTGTCTATAAACATTTTAGCTCTTCCTTCTGCCTCATCAGAATGAATTAAGCATTTTCATTGCACCACCAGCCTAATTAGAGTCATTTACTATGTTGACACAAAGGGTTTTTTTATGAGCATCTCAGCTTTAATACACTACAGCAACATTGGAAACCTCCGATCAAAAGGTAAATGTTTGGGGGTCAGAGATATTTTTCAACATTCTCCCAAGAATACAAACAACTTCCTGGAGAGGTGACGTGAGCGTGCAGCTCTACTGGGGCCGCAGAGAGCTTGCGCCGGTGCACTCGTGCTGCTCCTGCCTCCCAGTTGCACTTGTTGAAGGGGTTGGCTCAGCACAGAGGTGGCTTCATGTTCTGCAAGCACTGAGCAGCACAAAGGGCTTGGTGGATGAGTAGCTGAAGTCAAAGGGCTTCAGCTTGGTGTGGATGGAAGGGGCACTGAGATGGGCTACTCCGAGTCTGAAAAGTCTGTGCAAGTTGAGTATATTTGACCTGTGATGGATCTCAGGTCTTCCTTGGAGCTGGGATCTCTGTATGGGCAACCTGTGCACTGTGTCATGGACATTTTGGATTGGGCTTGGTGTCTTGTAAGTGCAATGTCAAGTAAGACAGTGCACAACCTCTTGCACCCGTCATCAGGGCAAGAGAGCAGGATATGATGTCTTCTGGTTTTTGAGTGCCCACATGCACATCAGACACTAAAAAGATGATTCTGTCCTTACTCAGAGCTGGAGTCTTTGACTCTCTCTTGCATGTTTGTATTGGCATAGGAAAGTTACATCACTCACAACCGAACCCAAGAGAGTAGGAAATGGTTTCAACTTGGTTTCTGAGTTCTTCAGAGATGCAATTCTGTGTCACAACAGTGTCACCTTTGTGTTGGGTGAATTAGTCACACCTCACAAATCTGCCACAGATCTTAGGAATTTGTGTATGTTTACATAATTGCAAATCTTTTCTGCTAGCTGTGCGAGTCATATTTACAAGTCTGCAGTCCTCGGGTTAAGCTTTGGAGCCCTCTTAAAAATTGCCGTGACGTTTCACATCTTTATCATGACTGATCTCTTCTTGGATTCCTCCTATAAAGATGTACTTGCCCAAGGCAGGGAGGCCATCCTGTTGGTAAAGATATCTGGATGTGCACAGAAATCTTTGCTGTAGATTTGTTCCTTGAAGTTTTGAACAGGCAATGTCTTCGTGTGAGCCAGTTCAGGTTTCTCACAGTCATCAATGTGAGGAAATCTGAATAATCATCTTACCAGAAGTTTTGCAGGTTGAGAAAGCTGATTGTCTTTGTAAGAAACAAGTGGTTTAGAAAGACATGTTTGTAAAGTGTGCATCAGAATTCTTCTTTGAAATTTCATCATGGAGGTGAATTTTTGTAGTTTTGAAAGAAAATTTCACAAAATCCCGGAATGGCTGAGGTTGAAAGTGACCTCTGAAGATCATCTGGTCCACACCCACCCTACTCAATCATGGTCATCTACCTGCTTAGGTAGGGCCAGTTACCAGGGACCATGTCCAGGTTTCTTTTTACAGTATTTCCACAGATGGAGATTTCACAGCCTTCTTGGTCAACCTGGGCCAGGTCTCAGTCATACAGTAAAAAGTGTTTCCTGGCATTCAGGCAGACACTCATGTGTTTCAGCTGTCCCCATTGTCTCTGTCCACCTTTGCACCCTCCTTTCAGGTATTTATATGCATCAACAAGATCCCTTCTGTGCCTTCTCTTCACCAGGCTGAATCATCCCAGGTTTCTCAGCCTTTATTGTATAAAAGATACTCTTGTCACTTAGCCATCCTTGTGGCCCTTCATTGAACTCTCCTGTGTGTTCACATCTCTTGTACTGGGGCACCTGATCTGCAGGCACTGGTGAAGTTCCATGCAGGGTAACAGCTTGACTAGCTGAGGTTCCTCTAGTAATAATCATTACAACCTGGTCCTCACCAGGAGATCTCTGGATAACATCTCTTCCAGAGCAGCTCTGTGTTCTGTGGTGCACAGGGCTGTCTCTGAGTGAAGGCTGAGAGTCCCTCCCTGATTCTTGCTGTGTAATACAGTCCATGAGATCAGCTGCCCTGTGTTTTACTCTGTCTAAAAATAATGTGTAACAGATGTGAGTTTAGAGTGGGAATGAGAACTTAACTCAGCTTTCTGGACTTTTAAGGAGCTTTTGGTTCCTTTTCCCGTTTCAAACTACACTTAAATGCAGTGTATGCTTGGTCTGCAGGACTGGCATCAGTTTTTTATAGGGTTTAATGCTTTCTGTATGGGTAGCAGTGCTCATTTTCCTAGCAGTGTGTGCTTTTATCTTTTGGAAAGGGAAGATGAATGTCCTAATCTTCTAGGATCCTTATGTTGTTAGATCCTAGATCAGCCCTTGTTCTGCATCCCCGCTTCCATGCAAGGACTTGATGCTCCTGCTGTGCCCACCCCTCCTTGGGATCATAGCTATCCTCATCCCATGACCTGTGCAGCTTGGCATGAAGGAAAGGGTGCCTAGGTTAGACCTATACGTTGAGAGTGTGAAGTATATATCCTTCTCTCCTCTTTGTAAGAGCTGTTATTATCTTACACACTGTGTGAAACCCGTTTCTCCCTCTCCTTGTGTGCCATGGTGGAGCTCTCACCATGTTCCCATGTGTGTGTGTATGTGGCCATGTGTAGGCACACATAAGCTGGCCACAAGCTTGTTCTCTTCTGGGAAATTAAATACTTATTTCCATAATCCTGCCAGGCCTAGATAAAGCCTGATGCTTCCCCTGAACTCCTTAAACCAGTTGCTCTGCTTAGACGTGTTTGTGTCCTGTGCTGCTCAGGTCAGGGCCTGATTTCAGCCAGAGTGAATAGTTCCTACAGCACCAAAGAGCAGTAGGAGGAAAAGCCAGATCTTAGAAATATATCCCTGGGATCACCAAAGCCTCAGGCATCTCAAGCTACATCTGCATCTAGTAATTATTCTACAGACTAAAAGGAACAGCGAAGTGCTGCTTTAATTTACGCATTTTCTGGCCTCTCTGCATTTGTTTCTTAGTCAGAGACTAATGGGTAGACACTGGACTGGAACCCAGGAGACCTAATTTATTTCAGGCTATGCTACCAGCCTGCTGGGGAGCTCTGACCAAGCCTTTCCCTTCCCTCTGCTGCTTCTTCCTCTCCACAAAGTGGAGATAGCAATAGTGAACTTGTTTGTAAAGTTTCTGATAAAATAGCACTAAGTGAGACTGAATATTAATAATGTAGTCCAGCACTATGAAAAATTGATTTTAGGCACCAAATATTTTGAGGGGCTAGTTAGTTACCACATTATTTAAGTGATAGTAGTAGAGAGGAAAAATTGTTGTTTTTTTTTTTTGCTTTTTTTTTTAAACCAGTCTGCTAAATGTTTTAAATGTCCAAAGACCCAAAACTCAGTGCCAGGGCTAATGTGGTCAATAGCAGAGCCTGGAGGAGGGGAAGAGGGAGCAAGGATGGGGGCTGAAGAGGAGGGGAAGGTGTTAGAGGGGGAATATTGGATGGGAAAATAGAGCAGAGTGGGCAGATTGGAGAGCGACAGATTGTGAAAGCGGGGGAGAGAGAGAGAGAGGGGAGAAGAGATCCTATTAGAAATACCATGTGTGTGCATGCATCGAGGGGTGTGCATGCAGGGAGGAAGGGATGCCGCGTCTACTGTAATATTATTCAAGCAATCACATGAATCGTGTATTAGATAACTCTTCTGGTTGGTTAGCATTGTGAGGGCTGTAAACGTGTTCTGCTTTAATCCCAGACACATCACATTTTTAATCTCGAAACGTACCAGGCTGATCCTGAAGGGTTTTGGGGGGCTGTTTTTTTTCAAGAGGAGATAGATGCAGAAGTTCAGGATCTCTGTGGCTTTGGGGTGTTCCTGCTCTTGGGGTTGTTTCACCATCAGGTCGTTAGGACTGAGCGATGAGGAATTTATTCTGCCTGGGAAAATGGCTACTGCCCTGACACAATGTGTTGGGGGAGAGTTCGGTGGGAAATAGCCTCCTGGAAAATATGGCATTTCTAGAGCAGATTAGGAAACCTCAAGCCTTCCTAAATTGTTGAAAAAATCAAACTTAAAGGGTCTGAGTTAAACAGGCGAAACATAAGAAATGTCGAAATAGGACTCAAAACCCTGTATTGACACCATCAGCCTTAATTTACCCCAGAGTGCAGAAATAAAAATTCATAGAGACATGATGAAAGGCTGAGAGTCTCAGACAGGAATCCAGAGACTTAACCCTGAATTTACTGCTCCCGCTATGCGTTTGCGCTCAGAATATTTTCCATTGTGCAGATGTAGATTCCGGGTTTGTATTTCTGTGAATTTTTTTTTTTTAATAGTTTATAGAATTTGCCATATATCTTAGACCCAGAATAGATGCTGTCATCTCTCTGTATGTGTGTATGGATGTGCACACACACACGTCTTTGAGCATTTTTATCTTGATATCATTCACAATATAAGCACAATAATCATGTCGTTCTTGCACTTGTGTAGGTTTTGAGCTAAAATACTTTTTGCGGTTTGGGGATGCAAATTTTACCCAGAATAACATTTGATTTTTTACATTTTTTTTTAAATCATCCTTCAAGTAGAAAAAGAGAATTTGATTCACGTGGCAGAGAGATGAAGAGAATTGGCAAATTGTGGGCAGGTGCTGGGCCAGCTTCCTCCATATGAATTTGTTAATGCGTCTTAATCCTGACCTGCAACACCCTGCCTGGCTAATGCTGCGGCCTCTCCTGACCAGGAATTGCAGACTGCTGAGTTGCATGGCACTGGGTTGGGGTTTTGTCTTTCTTTTTTCATTTTTTCCCTGTGCTGTAGGTTGCTGACTACATTTCATTTGTGACCTAGATAGAATTTGAATCCGATTCTCTAAATTTTTTTGTGAGAGCAGAATTATTCCCCTGTTCTTTGTGTGCACGTACATCTAGGTTTGCATATTGCCCCCTGTGAAGAGATTTCCACTGCACAGAGATGAAAATGTGTTGTTTTGCAAAAGAGCCCCCAGCCTATATTTCTTTAGATTGAATGTGGCAGCCTAACACATTCCCCTTCCTTCTCTTTTGTGGCTATTTTAACTTGTAAATAGGTAATTATTTGTTGTGGGGGTTTCTTCAGATTTGGGTGAATGCAAAGTGTTACCTCGCGGAGCTCAGTGTTGCTATGCAGATTTCTGATTTCGATGGCAGAAACGTAAGTCTCGGAAAAGGGCGACATCTCGGCAATCTGGGAATGTGCACACGAACTCCTGCCTGTGACTGCATCCCTCCAGCAGCATTATCCACCACAGGGTGAAACCTGGATGACTCCTTGAGTCCACACAGGTGCTGAATCTGGGGTTGCAAATGAGGTTTAAAGTTGGGATAACGACATGAATACAGGGGTGATGTATACACAGCGAGTTTGCAGGGAAATGCCCTGTAGGGCTCCCAAAATACAGTAGGAAAGCATTGTAATTCCCAGTTTCCCATGATTTAGTGGCACGTTGGCAAATCAACTCTATGTTTTTATAACTGTGTATCTATAAAACCACATATATTAGTGCATTATCCAGCAAAATTACAGAGAAACCTGTACGTCCATGGAGTGTCTATAGTGGAAACTGATTCTTTTCTATTTTGCTGTTAAAACTAATGGAAACTTTCCCCACACAGTTATACTCTATCTCGTTTCATTCCTCCTTTACTCTTTTTTCTTCATTTTTTTTTGCTTGCAAGTGGCTGAACCACACATGCAATATTGAAGTCAGTGTTGTCCCTATCCTGCTGTAGACTCTGCCTTTTTCTGCACCTTTTTCTTTCAGTTGCTGACAAAGGCACAAGCCCAAATGCTGGGTAATTATGGTAGGGTTTGCCACTGTTCCCATCAGATGTATTACTTAAAACTATTAATAACTCCACTCCAGGAGAGTCAGAACTGTCACATAATTGTATCTTTCCCTGTATACACAGTACAAGAACCTGAGAGAGTTTTCAGAACAAGCCAAAGAACATGGTAAAAATTAATGTATTTTTCCCCAGATTAAATGGTAAGGGATGAATTCACAAATGATGATTTTTAAATTTTTTGATATTTTTTTTGGCCAGAAATTTTTCATTTATTTTTAATTTAATCACGTGTTTTAGTTTGCAGGCGCATTCTGAAAAATGATCTTTATAAAATATGCAGTCCTCTCCACAGCCTTATTACATCACTACTGCACTGGGAGAGACATCTCTCCAAATTGAAAACCATTTTTTAATGAATTGTTGTTTTATTTTAGGATCCCTTTAGGTTTCCTAGAACATTCAGTCTGGCTTGTCCATCTGAAGGAATCTTGATCTAAGAAATCAAAATAAAAAATAGTGTTCTGCAGCCCTTGACCTGGCTCACAGCAACCCCCTGTGTTATAAAACAAAGGGCTGTGCTGATGGGGGAAAATCCCACTGTGAAGTAGAAAATCAGCATTATTGCTTAGCTGTGGATTTGGAATTAAATCGCATGTGAGATTTAAAAATTTGATGGAAATCTGTGACCTTCTGGCTTACCTACAACTGTAGTGGAAGACAGTGACCCTAAAAGAACATGATTTACTGGTTAAATAAAGTGAGCCATAAAATAAAAGGAGGATGGGTTATTGTCAGTAAAAAGCATAAAGACAAGGGGAAAAAAAAATCTAAACCTTAATTGCCAGTGAAGGAAATACAGAGGAGGAAAGAGGGAGATGAAGGGGAGAACGAGAGCATCCCCAGTGGCAAAATGGTTAAAAGAGACGACTAAAATCCAGCAAAAAATCAAGCAGTCAAGTAGTTAATTGACTTTGCTTTAATCAGCCCAATGAATATTCATTAGTGTGCTGGTCCTAATCATGGGGGCCATGTTGTCCGCATTTAGCAAGCGCACGCTCAGCATCATGCATGCCTCAACAGCTTCCCTTCCTCTCCGCACTGACATTAAATTTAGAGGCTTTGCGCCTTCCCAGCTCGAAGGGAGCGGGATTGGCCCAGCTGCTCGCTCCGAGATGCCATAGCAACCCCTGGCTCGTTGCCTTGGCAACATTTTTTTTTTTTTGTAAGGGCCTGAGCCAGTAATCCATAGGCTTAACGTAGAAAATATGTCTTTGTGGGGCATGTGTGTATAGATATATAGATGTAAGGGAGAGATTGAATGGGCGGAAGGCGAGCGTGTCTTCTATTGTGCGGCTTGAACGATGGGAATGGGGTGTGGGATATCCTCCTCCACATCTCTCAGGCTGGGGTTTGGGTTATGGGCTTTGAGTTTTTATTTTATTTTATTTTAATGCAAAATGCATCAGCTCGCTCAGTTCATTTCCAGACCCATCATCCAAAGGGAGGAGGAATATTTCTCTTTGCCATCATACTCCCCACCCTAGAAAGAAGCAGTGACTGCTTTAAGAGCTATAGGACCCTATTATCCACATGCAGTTGAAGTTCCTCCTCCTGAAGGAGGTGGGTCTGGAAATGAGCTGCCCCATAAATCAAAGGAGAAGTGCAGGCATGGAGCTGGAGTCACAGCACGGTGCGTGTGGCTGCTGCTCCTCACGTTCGTGGCTGCTTTTCCCTTCTGTGAGCAGGGGGAGGCTCCTGCAAGAGATTGGTTCAGCCAATGCAACTCCAATCCCACTCCAGCCTGTTAATATTCCAGATGTTGCTGGGGAAAAATGATGATGTCCTGATCCTGGTGTTTTAGGAGTTTCTGCCTTCCTGAAAGCAAAATCCAAAAAAGCAGCAAAGTCCCAAGCTGTGTCAGATCCAGCATTCCAAGCTTTAAAAATAGAATGTAAAAGGGGCAAAAAAACAACACCCTAATATATTCAGATTGCCTGCAAGGAATTTTGGAGCTGGGAAATCCAAATGGTTAATGTTGTCTGGTAAATAAAGCTCATCCCTTAAAGCAAATATAAAAAAAAAAAAAAAAGTCCTGACCCAGTGAGGCATCATCTCCAATGGAACAAAACAGCTGCAGGGAAAATGCGCAAAAACAACCCGTCCTCTTTGGGCTCGGGCTGTGCGCGTGCGAGGTGCCTTGTAAAACACTCAGTGTGAAGATGAAAGCTGCACTGGAATCCAGAAATAGCACTGCAGAAGATTAAGCAATAGGTGCTTTCAAAAAAAAAAAGCATTAGTAATTTCCTAATATTCCCTTCTATCGTGCTTGCTTTTTTTTTTTCAAATAGCTCTTAAGATAGAGCAGAAATGGCTACAAGCGAAAAACTAATTCAGAAGATGCGAGAGGAATTGGGTTTGGTCTCTACGAGAGGTTTTTTTTAATGTTTCTATTATCGTTATCTTAAATTATTCAAAAGTGTCATTTTGAGCTCACGGTGCAGCACATGGTTTAATGAAAGCAGATGAAGAAGGATCCTCCTTATTGCAAAAAAGAAAAAGGGCATCATTGTCCCCTCTCCTGCCACCTGCAATGGGAAAAGTCCTGCTGGTTCAGCATCATGTCCTGGGAGAAGCAGGCATGGGAGAGAGGGATAAATTTTTGGCCCATTAGGAAAATGCTCTGCAATGATGGTAAATCAGGACTGGTTTTCAGGGTACTTGTAGGGCAACATAAGAAGGAATAAACTTTATTTTCCCCCGATTCCCATGTACTGAATGGCATCAAAACCTCATTAGAGGTCTGTGCCGTGTATGGAGGATGTAGGACTCAGGATGACATATTGTGCATTGGCTAATGGTCCAGAGACAAATTCTGGCCAGTGTGGATGGGAAACTGTTTCTCAACATCTGCATCTGCACATAAGAAGTTAAGGTTAATCAGCCTCCCATTCCCTCTCAAACAGAACTACTGTTGTTTCCAATGTTTTTCAGTGTGAAAGGAAGAAATCTGCCACCCACGACCAAATGTCAAGATTGAAGTCTGGTGGCTTGATCTCCAAGGTCTTCAGCAGCTCCCATCTGGCTCGGGCAGCCCTGCTGACATTCTGGGCACAGCTCACTGGGGGTCATTTCTGGCAGGAAAAGATGGATATTTGGTGTGGTATGGAGGTTTAGGATGCCTTTTAGGGGTTTTTGTTATTTGTGGCTTGTTTTTTGTTGGTTTGGGTTTGTGTGGTGTTTGTTTTTTAATGAAACAAAATGAAATTCACCAGTAATTACAGCTTCAAGAACAGAGAGGAGAGAGAAGAATTGTGAAATGCATGAATTGAGAAAGAGCTGATTTAGAACGGCCTATCAGAGCTGCTGGTAAAGATCATTTTATCCCAAGAAGCATTGAGGCAGAAGGACTCATAGGATCTGAGAGTGGCAGAGCACTGATGTGAGACAAAGAGCTCCTAGGGAGGGAGTGAGGAAGAAAAGTAGGTTAAAAAAATATTTACAGTGAATTTCCAGGGGAAATTTTCAATCTTGATAGATCCATTTTTCTAAAAAAATCTGCGTTGGGAAATTTCTCAAATGTATTTAAGAAGTCCAGACCTAAGTACATTAGAGAAAATCTTTAATGTAGCCCTACTGAGTAATATTTTTTTTTTAAAAATCATAATGGGAATTATTTTATTTTTGTGATCATATTCTGTTGATTCAAATCTCTGAATGGACTCTCCCTGCTTCTGTTTCATTAAATCTGAGAGCTGTAGGTGATGCAGTGGAAAGACATGATCAATTAATTTAGTTTGGGGAATATAAAATCAAACTCTGAGCATCATGATGCTGTCCCTTAGGCTAGTAGTGCCAGGGGCTTAGTGTTTTCCTTTGGTTTGAATCTAGTTTGTGCTGGTACAAATGACTATATGATGCATGGAGGTGAAGGACAGGACCATTCCTCTTGGAAATTATCATGGAGGAGCAAAAAAGCCCCTCTGCATTCAGAAATGGTCAAGTTATTTGCCATTGTGTTGGTGGTAAGGGGTGAGATTGCCTTGGGATCATCCTGCAAGTTGTGCTGGTAGTACCTGGAAATTCTTCTTTTGTTAACTCTGTTTTGTTCTAATTGATCCATCAGGGAGCAGAAAAATACCCTGACTTTGGGGATAAACCACCCTGGTGAAAATGATGAGCTGTCCCAGAGCAGTTCTGGGACAGCCTCAGTTTCAGATGTGGCAAAGGGTGAGGAAACAAGGAGCTGGAAGAGAAAGAACAGCTTTCCAAGTGAACAGAGATCAGAGCACTTGGTGTCCAACAAAAATGAGGATATACCTGTGGAGAATATTTTTTTGCAAAGTTTAATCTGATCAGCTGTAATACAAAGCAAAGATCAAAATAAGCCATGAAGCATATAGAGTATTTTAAAAATGATACACTGATCTAATTTATTCTTTTGATTTGTTCTCATAATATTTTCCTCTTTTTTTCTTAGCTACAAACAGTCCAGTAGAGAAGACTCTGCTGGGGAACAAGGAACTTCCAAGCCCAACCACCCAAGAAACAAGGTAAGCATCGATGAATTTTTCTTTTTCCTTCATTGTTAAGTTGTCAACAACTCTGGTTTCTTTAAATGGATTCTGACCTTGGAGTACAACACCATTGTACCTGCTGAGCCACAGAGCCAGTGTCTGCATAGAAATATGCTTTTTGTGTTAGTGATGCAAAGCCAGGGCAATATTCCTCCCCAGGTACACCCGTCAGAGGTAAGCACACCACACAGGGTGCAGGTTTGATATGACTACTCTTTCCACACAAAGGCTGCTTAGAAACGCACGAAGCATCATCGCTGGTACCATTTCACGCCCGGTGCCTTCACTAAAGCTGGAGGCAGAGCAGGCAGGGAACTGGAGGTCAAGGGCCAGGCTCGGCTCGATGCATCATGTAGCCTCCCTTCAAATCTTACCTGCCTAACCTGTGATGCGTTTGCAGTGAGGCGGCGTGCAAACCAATCCCCCTCTGTGATTAAAGATGGAAAAAATCCCTTCTTTTATGCAATTGTGTCTCTTCTCATCTCTATTTTTGTCATTGGCTGACAGGGTGGGAAGAGAGAAGGAAAGGATGGTGAGGGAGGCACCAGTGAGAGGAAAATTACCACTAGATCAGGCAATTGAAGTGAGAAGGGAGGAAAGGGAAAG
>NW_008676263.1:37861-40648 GCF_000695815.1 Acanthisitta chloris
ATAGCTTTCCCCTGCAAAGAGAGTTCAGGCTCTTTTGCAGGTGCTTGAGGTTGGTGAGTATGGGTCAGGATCATAAAGCTCAAATTTAAGCAGGTTTCTCTTCCAGGGAGGGCTCATCCCCTGACTCCTTTCAGCAACATTGTGCTTCTGAAAACACAACACAGCCATGGTGGTGGGTGCAGGTCTGCTGCTCTGCTCAGTGTTTCAACCTAAACTCCTGGGGCATCAGTCAGACATGCAGTTGCTACTGTGCCTCTCAAACAATGCTGATACCGATTGCAAATAGAGTTCAGCCTGGGAACAAGGAATGGGTTACTTTGTGCCCAGAAGTGACATGCTCCAAGAAGAGGGACAAAACCAAAGGTGTTACCTTCTGCTTGCAAACCATGGCAGTAATGCAGAGATTTGTGTTGGGTGACTGCCAGTTGAAATGGAAGGAGGCACAGTTTTGTCGATTTAGGAAGTTGTCTAAAGGTTGAGATTTCAGAGAAGTTTGTGGTTTGGCTTGGAAGGGCTGACTTTTTCAATGAGAACCTAACTGCTATTCAGCTCTTTGCAAAGTCTTGAATCAGGAAGAATACGTCGTGTTAAATTGCTCTGCAGAACAATGATTTTGGAAAACAAAACAGCAGTAACCAGAAAGCAAACCCCAACAAACAAAATAATATTTATTTCTGCCATGGCAGCTCTGTGAACTGAAAATGGGACGTTTTGTTTTGCTGGGCTTGTATGCGGAAAGTGATTGTATCCAGTTGCAGACAAAAATTACATCTGGGCCTTGGAAGGGGGAAGAGGAGGGTGGGAAGATCTATGTCTGCAGAATCACTGATGCAGGAAGATGCAAGTGCTGTGTTGTGTCTAGTTGCATCATGTGTGAATCCATCAGCGACTTAAAGAAACAGCAAAGTTGGTGCAACCCCTTACTGTGGTTTTTCCATCTGCTCCCTGATCTGTTGGTGATGAATGTTCAGCTTTGCCATCTCCTACCCTCGAGATGTCCTCTGTAGGAGCTCCTGGTGTTTTTTCCTAGCTGAAAAATTACCCAGGAATGTCTGCAAACTTTTGTGAAAAAACCTTTGTCAAAGTGGACATTGCACTGTTCTTATAGCAATGAAAATTAACATTTGTTTATTACTTTATCAGTAGGACATCTGTTAAAAAATTGCTGTATCCTGACTTTACTCACCAGTAAGATAATAATTATCAGTGGAAAAAAGTCTACTTCAGTTTCTAATTCACACGTTTGGGTGCAAGTGTGGGACTTGAGTCCTTAACGTGCTGATCAAAGCTGCTCTGAGAAACTGCTGATTGAGGTTAGTCTTGAGAAGAATTGTCCCTCTAAACCCTCGTGCATGGCTTAGCGTTTTATTCTAAACCAAATCCTTCTCTTCTGTTGTTCATTGGGTCTCTGGAGAGCTGTCTGCCTCCACAAGGAATCTGTCGGCCTGCTACCAACAAGCTCATATCCACGTCTTGACCTGCTCAGGCACTGACCGTTTTTATTTTTAGCCCAGTTTTTCTCAGGAAAGCAGTTCTGTGCCATACGAAGCAGTGTGTAGGTGTCTCTGTCTATCAGTTTCCATAATATTTTTCAAGCCTGTCAGCTAATTTCTCCCAGTTTTGACAGAGGTAGAAGTCTCAATCATATTTAATTCTTACAAATTTTCCAGCATGGGCAGTGGAGGAGAGGGGAGACCATACAGCTGCTTCCCTGAAGGGAGGAGAACAGCAGTTTGTATCTCTATTAGGCATCAGAGACCCCATGTCAATTCTCCACCTCAACAGTAGGTATTTTGAAAAAACAAGCAGAAATACCACTGTTCATTTATTTCCCATTTTCTCACTCAGCCATTGAAGGGTTTGTTTTTTTCAAATGAGCCATGGAGTGATCACCACCAACTTGATGTTTCTGGGGAGCTTTGGCTCTGTTGTGTGCTGGGCTGGTCTCAGCAAGTAAGGGTTGGCAAGTGTGTGGCAGGAGCTTGACCAGAAACCTGAGTGCTTCTCTTCCTACCTGTCCCAGGACCTTCTTTCCCAGGCAATACATCTTGCAATGATTGCAAAATACTCTTTCAATTGATAACTGAAATACAGCCTTAATTACTGTGGGTGGTTTCAGTCACATTGGTACTACATTGATTTTGGACATCCTGCAGGAACACCTATGATTTCACTGATCCATAATGAGAACAAAGATAGTTCTAGACACAGCAGAACCCCCGAAAATGTTTTGCAATGACAACTGGGGCACTTGCTCTGCAGCAGTTGCAGGAGTAGTGCATTAGTGTGAGACAACAACACGGCATTGATGTTAGCTAAGCTTTGTGCTGCTGAACTTTATACTAATGCCTGTGCAGAGAATGACTCGAGTAAGACAAGAAAAAAGCTGAAAAACTGTTCGCTGCTACCACAGAGATCCTATAGCAGTTACACATCCACTCCATTGTGCCGTCATTTGTGCACACGAGTATATTACTATAGTAGGGCTGTTGTGTTAGCAAAGGGCTGTCCTCAATGGTGGTAATTTGGTTTTGTCATGGTAATACAGCGCCGATGCACTGCAGACACAAAAGTGAGTTCTGCATGGCTTGGCAAAGAGATTTTCACATAGCTGCTGGGTGAGTCCATTGGTTTCTCAGTGTTCCTAAACAGGAATGGGTCAATGGCAATTTTTAGGAAGGCAGATGCCCCTTGCTGAGCTTGTCTGACTATAAAGTGCTACACAAGACATGCAACGTACATAGCATCCTCAGCCCTCTGTATAACTTGCAGACTCTTAAAAGTGCA
>NW_008676263.1:40659-41377 GCF_000695815.1 Acanthisitta chloris
TCTTTTAATCAATTTGCTGTTTAGCATGACCTGAATAATCTGGTGGGGCTAACGTGATCTTCAGCACTAGCACTCAACTGCCTGTTATTCCCTTTGAAGCTGCAGGATATCAAAAATATCTGACTGGTTTGGACTTGGAGAGTGCCTGTGTGTAATTTGTTTTTCAGTGACATTGTTCCAGGCTCTGCTATTCTTGATGCTAGTAAATCTAATTTGCTGTTTAGCATGACCTGAATAATCTGGTGGGGCTAACGTGATCTTCAGCACTAGCACTCAACTGCCTGTTATTCCCTTTGAAGCTGCAGGATATCAAAAATATCTGACTGGTTTGGACTTGGAGAGTGCCTGTGTGTAATTTGTTTTTCAGTGACATTGTTCCAGGCTCTGCTATTCTTGATGCTAGTAAATCTATTCCTGTGTGAACTTTAAAACAGGATCTCTCTCCATCATGCAACTTCTTCTGTTGACCACAGCTGCCTGTTCATCACCACTTCCTTTATGTTTTCTCTTTGGTGGGAAATAAAAAGTAGAGGAGGGCAGAGCCAGTGAGCTAAAAATGTGTCAGTAACTGCCTAGCAGGAGGCAGACTCTTTCCTCCAGATTGCCGGATACATGAAGGTACAGCCTTGATTGGTGTAAATTGCCATAGATGGGAAACTATTCATATTCATTCAAATGTATAGCTGCTCTGGGGATGTTTAAATTCTTCCCCCTGTTC
>NW_008676263.1:41394-47842 GCF_000695815.1 Acanthisitta chloris
CAGATCTGGTGAAATGATGGATGTGAAGAATTGGATCAAAATGTCTTTTCCTATGGCTGGTGATCTCCGTGGTCAATGTGTGGTTACATCTTTCCACACACAGTGTGGCTGAGCATATGTGTTCTTCCTCCCCAGTCTGCCTTAAAGAAATAAGCATGTGGGAAAAGGAGGTATATTTTTGGGAAGGGTCTCCTATTACTCCAGAGCTTTATGGCTCTGTCTGACTTGTAATCTACCCAGTCCTTTCTGTTACTAATATTAAGAGCTTCTCTGGGGTTATGAGAAAAGGCAAACTTTCAAACCTAGCATCCTTAAGAGGGCATCCAAATGCTGCACTGTACAAAGGAATTGAAATTAGCTCTAAATGCAGTTGGCTTTACGTGCTTTATGAAAAGGAGAAATATATTTTAAAAGGATATGTTTCATGTAATCATGCTGGGTTTATCAAGTGCAGAAAGATGTCTCCTAACAATACCCAGGAAGATTACAATTGTCAATCAGAGCAGAGGTCCTGTTCGTGCCTCTTTGCCTCCCTCCCCTGCCGCTCTGATTTTTCTGGGCATAGCAGCGCTGAACAGGGTGAAGAGTGTAAAGAAAACTATTTAATCATCAAAAGATGGTGCCAGCCAAGCATGGCACTGAATTTCAGCTCCTAAACGTGCCAAAAATGAAGTTTTTAAAGGGAGAAACGTGCACAAGAGCAAGAGTGGAAGCCACCCTGTGTGGTCCCGTAAATGGTACACACTTTCCTTCTGGGGCTCCACAATAGCACAAGGGCTGCTGCAAAGTGGGCAAAGCCCTTCTTGAAGGGCTCCTGGAGCTTTTCAGCTCATTGCAGGATCCTCAGTAACCCTCAGCATCCTCCTTCTCTTGGCACGGCAGGGTCGATAAAATCAGATCAAGGCTTAGTATTTCTAAACAAAAGGGAGTGGTTAAATGGGCTTTTAAACACTGGAACCTGTCCAGCTCATTGGGAGGCAGAGCCCAGAGAGGCGGGGGTGAGGAGAAAGCTCAAGGTACCAAACTCAGAGTAGAGTGGCACTTGTGAGCAAAGTTGTTGGAAAGTCATTTTGTTGCTTGTGTTGCGCAGAGTGTGTGTGTGTGTGTGTGCAGAACAGATTGGCAGACGCCTGTGCCCACGAAGGCGGGCTGGGGGCTGGGGGGAGGCTGCTTTGGAAAGGTGCCAGTTGTTCCATGGGCTTTCTGCCATCAGGAATTTTTTTTTCCCCTTCCCTTCCTCCCCATCCCAGCCCCCAAATGCACACGAACAGGCTGGCAGGAAGAGCATGCTGAAAAGGATCTGACAGTTTGAACAACACTCGATGACTTAGTTTGTTTTCCCTGACTTTGCGCCAGCAAGCAGGTCTCTGGATGAAAGACTTTATTAGGCTTTTAGAGCCACTGACACAGGTCTTTCTTTGACCTGAGGTACTTGAGAAGAAATGAAAACAACGTGTAACTTTCATGGAGTTGAAAGACTGCCCAAATCGAAGAATACGGTTTACAAGGGATCCAAAGTATCACAAAACGCTTCCCAGGGTGAAGCGCAGCAGAGCAGAGCGGGGGGAGAGCCCATCCTGGGCAGAGGGAGAAGGCATTCGGTTGCTGCTCGTGATGAGGAGGAAAGCTGATCCGGCTAATTAGGATATGACGAGATGATCACATCCAGCGGAAGGTGCCATAACTAGTCATCAGCTTTCTGGGTGTCCAATGGAGGGAAGTGATGGAAATTAGCACTTATTGCCAGGAGCCTGTCACCACACCGACATCCTAGCACTGCCTGAGTACCAGCACGGAGCTGTGAGCTCAGCACTGCAGCTCCTGCTCCACCCGCTCTGCTTAGACCTGTCGGGAGAGCCGTGGAAGAAAAGCTGTGCAATATTAGCAGTGGTAGCATCCACAAGGAAAATGTAGGACAGTTGGATCCTCCTCCTTCCACAGCAATGCCAGATCGTCTTAAAAGGGTCAGAGCTGGTTCTGAACGTTACCTAAATTATCCCCTCTTCAGTCCTCAGGGGTAGAGGGAGAATTTCTCATTAACTTTCTGTATGCCTACTTTACTCCTCAAGGAGCTTGGTTGAGGGATTTGAACAAGAAAACCAAGAATTAGGTTTTGCTTATAATAAAATAAAAATAAACAAGCCCCTCAGTGAGGGAAGAGAAAGCATCAAAGCAACATCAGGTACTAAAGAAGGAATGGTGCAGTAGATGCTAGAAGTAAGTAACTGTATAGAGGAGCCCCTCACTTGGAAAAGTAATAAAAAAAGGGTGATTCATCTTTTTTCTTTCTAAAGCCTCATAGAAGGAAAAAGATGGCAGGCCAGGTTTGTAGAACTGAAATAGTTTCTCAAAACTGGAGAACAGATGACTGAGAAACAAGTAATACAGTTGCTGGCTTATCAGTCTTGGAAAAGAATCACAGAAACTGAAACTGCATCTATTTAAGCCTCAGTAGGCTAGGGAAGGAGTTTTCATGGTTACAAGCCATGACTGAGAAGTTTTTCTGGAGCTCGCTAACAGGCCTGATCCTTCCACAGGTTGAAAATAAAATGCTGCAGTCAGCGGAGACCATGACTCTAGCAGATCTGGGATGGGCCAGAGTTGTCACACAGGGACATCTTTCAGGAAAAATCCTGGGAACAGCCATGTTCTTCTTGCAGTACCAGTTACAACTTTCTTAAAACCTTGCTCTGTTGATAGTGCAGAGGGATGAGGACTTTGAGGCCCCATTCAGCTGTTGTAGAATCACAGAATGGTTTGGTTCGGAAGCGACCTTAAAGGTCATCTTGGTCTAATCCCCTTGGGCAGGGACACCTTCCACTAGATCAAGTTGCTCAAAGCCCTATTCAACCTGGCCTGGAACACTTCCAGGGATGGAGCAGTCACAGCTTCTCTGTTGCCAATGTGGATATGACAACAGCCACCTTTGCACAGAGCCATCACGACCTTGAGTAACTTTAGTTCAGCTTTGATCTCTTCAGAAGCATTACTGGTTTGATCATAGGCAGGATTTTTGGCAGGCTGACAATGAAGCTGTGGCTCTGGAAGGGCTCAGTGATACCAACTGGTCTGCAATACAGATCTGCAGGTTGCACCCAGGGACCTTGAGTTTGCATTAAGCCCACAGATGGGTCATCTGCACGGATGTGCCTCACCAGAGGATCTGGTAGCTCCCTGGGATCTGTGCTCCATGTGGTAGCAACACATGACCTGTCTTTCCAAAGGTCTGATGCTCACAATGAACTTGTGACCAGGAAGCCTGGAGAAAGCTGACTCCAACATAGAATTTGCTCCTGTCGCTTTTGTTTCAGGTCCCAGTGCCACTGTTGTGTGTGTGCAGGAGCACAAGGACATGTCTGTGTTTCTTGTTTCCTTTCTATAGGACTGAATGTTCTGAGTGATCATGTTATTGTATGTGTCTGATGAGCCATATGGAAGCTGTGAGGCTTCAGGAGTGTTTTGGGAATATAATGCCAGGAACTGATAATCTCAGCAGCTCTTCCTTCTTATTATCACATTGCTTTTGCTGCCATATCCACTTAGAGCTATTTACGCCCCTTTGCCGAGAAGCTGGTATTTCCCTGCCACGTTTTTTGTTCTCCATGGGGTAGAAAGGCTTTGGGAAGTGCCATTTGAGGCTCATTGCGACTCAGAAATGCTTTGCAGAGCCTGTTCTGTTGTCAGGCTGCCTGCAAAGGGTTTATAGCATGAAATAGCTCAGCCTCTCTGATCGGAAGGATTCCATTTCTGCAGTACTATTAGGCAGACAAAAGGTGAATTAGCCCCACTCTGTGAAACAGCCCTGACACGGGGTGGTGCTGCTCTGTCACCACCATTATTTCACAAACTGGTTTTCTACGGTCTTTGATTCCAACAAGGCAACTTGCAAAATACACAAAGGATCAGATTGTATCTCCTAGCGCTGGACGCTGTTTCCTTCCTGTGGGACATCGGTGGCTGCTGCTTTCTCTATTTCCACACCTTTGCATCTCCCGACCTCCTCCCAGAAAACCCACTGGCAGTTGTTTAACAGTTTCACTAGCGATCAGGCAGTGGGCATTTTTCCATACTGTGTGTTTTTCTCCTCCTGTGTTCGAAGAGCCTGTTCTTCCCCTGCACCTGTGGAGCTTGTTAATCTCTGCAGAAGATTCAGTTCTTTGACTGCAGTCCAAGCCTGCACCATCTGAGGCAAACTGCATCCTTCTGCCCTTTGAATGATCCTGATCTTATCTTTGGTCTGGCTCAGCCCTGTACAGGCAAGGATGGCTAACAAAACTGGGGATGGATCACGTAAGAGGGGTGGACAATTTGAAAAATTTTAATACTCCTTGCTGTGCATCCAGTGCCCAAGACATGACACATGGAGCTCCATGTATCTCCTCTCCATAGATGTGACCTATTAACATGGCTGTACTCAAAAGTTTTGAAGTAGCAGAAATTATGATACTTCATGTGACAGATGAAGAACTGAGCTACCACAGGGACAACAGTGCCATCTCCTCCAAGGCTCCTTATCAACATGGGGACTTACAGCCCCAGTGTTTGACCAGGGCAGCTCTTTCCAAGAGATGGGTTGTTCAGTGTCTACTGCAGCCTCAGTACAGTTTGGAGCAGTTCAGGATAATTTATGAATTGATTTTTTTTTCATGCAAAGAGCAGGAAGTGTGAGACCCCTCCTAAAATTTTGCCTCTCCTTGAATTGAGTGAATGCAACTTACCTAACCGGAAAGACTTTAATTACCACCCAGTTCTTGCAGGAGTGTCTAACCTGGCTTAAGAGCTCTTTGAATTCCTTTACCCCCTTGAGTTTTCTTAACCCCTGTGATATAATTTGTGATCCCTGCAGCCTCTGTGTGCTGCACTGGGGAGAAATGCCACGCAGTTTTAGCATTATGCATGTTATGCACCCAGCTCATCCTTCTATGGGCTGTTCATTTCCATATGAAACATTTCTTTAAATAGCAACAATCTCAGGGGCTGATTTTATTGTCCTTGCTGTGGCTCAGCTTGCTCATAGTGCCCTTTTGAACATCCTGACTTATTATTTATTTCTGGTGATTTTTGTGGCCCAGTAATTACTTTTTGCCCATCCATTTTTCATGCCAGAAGTCTTGCTCTACAGTCTGGTCCCAGATCCCTGCCACGTTCCTGCCAGTGACGCATGTCGCTGAGCAAGGATCTTGCTCTAGTAGGAAGTAATGGTCTTTATGATCTGTCTCAGCTTCTCCAAATCTCTCTCCAAAGGAGTAAAGGGACACCCACCTCACTTTGCCCCAGGGAGAAAGGAAGGAGAAACTTCATCCCAGTGCATGAGGTGTTGGGGGCCCCATGGGATGCCCATGCACACCTTAGCAGAAGTGCCCACATGCACTGGGGCAACCTTGGGGTGCTGGAAACCAAACCCCACTGCTGAAGAGGACCAAGTGTAACAATGGGGGGAATAAAAATAATTTCAAAACCAACACGTTTGCGAGAACGATATGTCAGTGAAGTGGATGTTTTATTTGAGTACGTGGTGTTTTTAAGAGGATTCGTTTAAGTAGAGAGGCTGGTAAACAAACAGTTTTTTCAGATAGTCCTTTAAATGTACATCCTTTCTGATAAAGAAACATCTCTGTGCATGTCCCCTTGTTTCAATTTCCTTTCAAATTTAAATTTTCCTTATAGGAAATAAATGCACCTGATTATTTCCTAATAGCTTTTCTGTTAGTTCTGGCAAAATTGTCCATATGCATACACATATATGTTTTCTAGGAGGTTCTTCTTTCCCCCAAATATGTGCACAGATCTTCAGTGTTCTTTTAATGTCTTCCAGGAGATTTCCATTCCCCACATCAAGTCTTCCTAAATTGTCTCTTTAATCCCCAGGTTTTTAGTGCTTGGCAATGCTACTTGTTCTGAAGTGCCGTGATGGGAAGGTGGAGGGGTTTTTTCCCCCTCATTAGCTGCTTTTAACATTCACCTCCTTTGTTTGTGTATCTTCTTTAGATTCCCTTCCCTTTGTGGGCAGGGCTTTGCTCTTCTGAGGTGTTAATAAGCCTCTGGCAGAGACGACATCTGTGGCAGAGGACATTAAGTTCTGAGAAATATACTTCTTGTGTTATGAGGCCCGTTACCTCATCTGAGCAGCAACTACAGCTTTTAAAGAGCAAGGACAAAGGAAACATTGGCTTAGGGCTGCTTCATGGTCGGGTGTTTTTTTTTTTATATATCAAAACTCAAGCTCAAAGTGTTTATATGGGAAAGGGGGAAAGAGACTGCCAAGGGGAGGAACATTAGAGGAAAACTTGTGAAGGGGAAAGGAAAAAGAGAAGAGGCTATTTAAAAATACTCTGCATCACTTAAACCAACACCTAGCGAAGGATAAAGGCTTTGCAGTGTGTATACGTGATCCATCCATCTGTTCATCCCTTTTATCCAATCCTATAGTCATGGGTATCATAAGAAG
>NW_008676263.1:47876-69339 GCF_000695815.1 Acanthisitta chloris
TGTTCCACACTGAACAAGATCAAACCAGGGATTTGCAGCCTGTGGGATGCAAAAAGATGTCGTGGAGGGATAAGTGCTCTTCCATTCCTATATTGACAAATGGAAGGGGATCGTTTTTAGCAGGACGGAGAGGAGAGCACAGGCATCACACACACAGGGGAGTGTTAATGGTTGGTTTACCACCTCGCTGCTACCAGGTGCAACTGTCTGAAAAGTTGCAATCTGAGTGCATCAAGACCTTCTGTTTGCTTCTTAACCTTATGTCCTGATATGGGGGAAAAAACCCCAGGTGCTACTTCAGACTTCAGGTGTTTGCACTCTAAAATAATTTTGAATTAGAATCATACAAAACAATTTCTCTCCTCCTCCCTTTCTACCATCCTTTAAAATTCCTAGCAACATTATTTTTGCAATAGTTTCAAGAATTTCCCATTGTTCCCCAGGATGCTGTAATGTAAACATGTCAGGATGCTCTCTGGTCTGCACAAGTCATTCTGACATGATATTCTAGCTGACACATTCCAGTCTGGTTTTAAATGAAGGTATCAATTGCTTAGCTGCTAGCTGAGCACCTTGTTGCCTATCAGATGGTTCTGTTGTAGCATTTTCATAGTTGTTGGTATCTTGAAAGCTGCATAAAGCAAAAAAGGTTCATTGCACAAGGTGCAGTTCTTAATCTTTCTATCTCCAGTTGTCAGTGCATGGAAGAGGAGCCCTTACCACAAACTGGGGGACTGAATGACAATGGTTTCACTGTTGTGCCTGAGCCATGCCGTGCCTGTGCTGTTACACAGCTCTCAGCAGCAGTGGAGGGGCTCAAAGCTGCTTCTTCACCTCCTCAAACTCCCTCCCACGACCCAACCCATGTGGGACCAACCTGGCAGCCCCCAACCTGTGTCCTTAAGCAGCACATCCCTTTGCCTGGGGCCTGCTGTTGTCACCCCAAGGACACCTTTCCTGAAGCATCTCTTCTCAACTCCTGAAAGGCATCCAAACCCCTGTGTGAAAAGTGAAATGAAAAACTGGCTGGCACACGTTTCTGTGGTGGAAGTAGGTGACTTCTGTGCCTGCAGATTGACGGTATTGCTGCTGCTGACATGACAAGTCTCTGCGTGTTGTAACCCTGGCACCAATCAGTGCCACGGATGCAAGCTAGCCTTCTCTTTCATTACTCTCAGTAACTCCTTCCCTTCCCTGCTTAGGAAAAAGAGCTATTTATGGACCTGGACAAGGTGACCTCCATATGGCAGATTCTGCCACTCACCGTGGGGACTCGAGCTAGGCACATGCTCCTCAGGCAAGGCAGAGAGACACTCGAGCAGTGGCCACATACAAATGTGTGTTTCTTTCAAAGCAGCAGAACATTTGTTTGTTTGGTTTTTTTTAAGAAAGAAAGAGTAAAAAAAAATTTAAAATACAGACTCAGAAAGCAAAGACTTCTGATTTCCTCCAAGCATTTAAGGAAAGCAATGCCTTTCTGCAGATTGCATGTTTGTAATATTCTGAACTTTATCTGGAATATTATGCAAAACAAAAATTAAAATATAACTGCTTGTCTATATATTCCCCCCAGAAGGAGAGAGCTGAATTCCTGTGCACAGAGAGCTGTGTCTCTCCCTGTAGCATCAATCCCCACTTTATTCCTACCCTGGGGAAGCACACAAAAGCAGTTTTCATTGGGCAAATCTGTGCCAGTGTAAGCAAGGTGACCCAAATTTTGAAAGAAAAGGAGAGGCTGAGGGGAAGGGTGAAGAAAGAAGCAGAGCAGGAAGGAGGCTGCAGAATCCTGTGGATGTGCAGAGGGGCTGTGCCAGGCTCACACAGGTCACACGAGGATGCGCTTCTGCCTTCGATCTGTTTAACTTGATTAGGCGTCAGAGGTGTTACACAGTGACCAAAGTCAGAGGAGAGGAGCTCTGTTCCCTGCAGCTTCAGACAAGTACAAGTGCAGATTGCCACCACCCTTTGTGTTCTGTGTCCTAGAAAATGCAGACAAGCCCAAGTGCTGTCATCTTCAAGCCAAATCTGCTGTTTGACCTGCGTGCTGCAGCCCTACTGGTATAAACAGATTTACACGGGTTTAGCCACCAGCCAGTAATTCTTTTTCCAACTGCATCTAAATAACTGTCAGTATTGCAGTAACAAAATTGCAGTTTTAGTGAAGAATCGCTCTTAATTATATCAGAGCCCAGATTCCCTTGCAGTTCCCCAGCCCTAATTTCTAGCTGAGGGATCCAGGCTTCCCCCTCAGCTGCAGTATTTTCTGTGAAACCCTCTGGGTGTTATAGTGGGTTTTCAACAGAGGCATTATGTGCTGAAAGATCCTAGTTGCACAAAATGGCTTTAAAGCACATATATATGTGAGCTGTAAGGCAAAGAAGAGCATATTCTGCCCTGTGTAGCATTGCCTCCCGTTGGATTTCCTTGAGGCGATGCAATTCTCCGTACGCAGCTTCCCAATGTGCTGTTTGGGTTGTTGCAGGACATATGCAACACACAGAAAGGCAAGATCTCATCTTGCTATTTGTGGCAATTTATATTTGGAGCTGCTTGAATAATTCATGGCGGATCTTAACCATTTCTTTTTATGTGATACTTATTCAAAGGTAATTTTTCTCATTATCTGACTATTTTTGCTTATACGTTTTTGATACATGGTAATAGAGCTAAACCAGTCAGAATTGCTTCCCTTTTAATGTTGAACAAGGAACTTTATTGCAATGAGCAAAACAGTAGAAGCTCAACAGTTTCTGGTTTATTGGGTGTCTGAAGAGATGTGTGGTAACATCTTCTCTCTCCCTTTCTGCTCAGTTCCTCTCTAGAATGCTAGCCAAGAGCAGGTATTCTGCTCATAAATCCCTTCTCCAGGCAGTGATAAGAGCAAACACAATGGATGTGTATTTGCAGCCAGCAGCAGTCCATGGGTATTGATGTGCAGAGTTACATGAGAGGCACCTATTAAAAGTATTTCAGAGTTTGTTTTAAAGGAGATATTAAAAACTATCTTTCTGTTGATGCAGAAGTTAATAGTCTAAATGTGTTTACAGTTCCAGTGACCTGACTTCAAATGTAGGGGGGTACCTCAGGTTGGTATTTCAGTTCTCTTTTTGCAGGTGCGTATGAAAATCCATGTTTCACTAATCACAGCCATCATTCTGCTTTCTTCCTGGTCATGTTCCTGCTAGTCAGGACTCGTTTCCAGGAGTGCCCACCCCATGCTAGGTCCAGTAAAACAGCAAACAAGACAGAGTCCCTACCTGGGGGTCTGCAATCACTGTGATTTTTCAGCCTCCAAATGCAGATTCTAGATGCCTCATTAGAGTGGCCACACTAGGAAACTGTCCTCTAGGGACACAATTCGATGTCTATTGAAAGGAGGAAACCAAAACCCTCCCCTTGACACCAGTTTTTTCAGGCTTTGGAGCAGACCTTAAATGTTTTTCTGCTCTTCTTTTGAATTAACATCCCTCCCACAACCCCATCTTGCCCTAATCCCTCCTCTTTCAAAATTCAAGTTGTCAAGTGGGAATGTGATTCTGCTTTTCAGACTGGGAAGATTCGATACGTAGTGGGAATTTTTCATAGACTACAAATATATCTGGGGGATGTTAACTGCCCTGCATGACCTGCTGGCTGCCACTTGCTTACATAATTTATTTTAGGGTTGTTCAGTTGGGTTTTTTTTCATCAGGATTTATATCTAAAAGCACCTCTCCTAAGCTCTAGATGCATGCTAACCCTGCCCGGCAGTCTGCCAGTTCCAACCAGCCAAAAATATATCACCTTCCTTGGCTTGTGAGCATTTTTGTATCTTTAAAAGTTAATCCAGCCCTAAGCTGGATTAATAATGGAACATCCCTTTAACCAAAGGCACGTAAGGTCAAGGCAGAGCTATGTGGATATTCCAGGCTGGTAATCACAGAAGTAATTTTTTTTGTTCTATCTAGTACCCGATATGATTTATTTTAGCAGGATTTTTCCTGCTGGACTGAAGGAGGAGCAGAGGAGTGGGATCAGGGCTAGGCTGAAGGAAGAAGAGGCAATCTGAGAGGTCGATGGTGGTGCGAGGTGTGGGGTGAGCAGGTAGCTAAAGGTAGGAAGACAGACCAGAAAAGCATCAGCCTTTTGGCGGGGGAGAGTCGGAGGGTGAGACGAACTCGTTGCACAGATTAAAGAGAGGCAGGCTGGCGTGAGGATGCCTTTTGGAGCGACAGTGAGCACACTCAAGCTGCGTTCGCGTGGTGCATGTCGTCACCAGGGTACTTTGATGTGCCGTGTAAATCCCGCCTGTCTGTCATTTATTCAGCAGCGTTATATAATGCGCTGCTAAGATCACTGACTGTGCACCCTCAGAGCAGCAAAATGCTTCTCCTTGTTACCCCTTGAATAAAGAAGACATGTGGAGATCTCTAGATACTCCCCTCCTCCCGCTTTCGGTTCAGAGCCTTTAAAAATAAAATGAAAAGGAAATGGAGGGCCTGTTTTTCGCTTCCACGCGGAGCTCTTTCTAGCAGTGGGTGCTTGTCTGGACACAGGTGAATTGCCCCAGCGTTGGAAGTGATGTGAAAGCAGCATTGAGTGTTCTGACCCCCAAAAATGTGTTGGTGGTTTTGGCTGGTTTTGTACTGGAGCAGTGTCCTGGTGACGCTCCGGGTTGGATCCAGCAGCACAGGCATTAAACTGCAGTGAACCCAGGCTGCTGCTCCTGAAGGCAATAGGAAATTTAGGCAGCTACAAGTCTGTGGTTTGATGGCTGCTATTTTTCCCTTGAATTATTTTTCTCTTCCTTTTCCTCTCTTGAAGCCCAGAAATCAATGCTTTTCAAAGATCCCCAATGGATACTTTTCTGAAGTGTTCTCTTTATTGTCTATTTTTGTACTTTTTTCCACCATTTCTTCTGCTTTCTGACAAGAGTTGCTGGAGTGGCTGGAGCAGGGAGGACATGCTGCATCTCATCAGTGAGGGACATGGGGCAAGCCATCACAGCTTCTGTCCCAATGTGCTCATTGGTTGGGCTCTTGTAACACCTGAGGTTATGGGCTGCATCTAGCCCTGAGATGCTTTAGGGATATGGACGGATGGAGAACTTCAACTCAATGGGCAGGTGTAAATCAGAACTCAGTTCTTCTCAGTCTTTGTAGAAAAAAGATTGATCTGTGTCTTACTTTCTCCACCCAAAACTATTTCATTCATTCTCTCTGAGACTTCCTGGCAGAACCTTCAACTGTTTGGTGCTTTAATAAGTCTGTAAAGAGTAAATAAAGTCACAAAGCATCATGTAAATTTATATTGAGGCACCTGACCTTTTCTTCTCAATGCTGCCAGGAGAGCAGTAGCTGGCCAAGGTGACGCAGCTGGGCAGTCCCAACTCCATCAGCCCTCAGACCCTGCACTTCCATAGATCTCATGTTTTAAATTGTCAGAGTACAAAACTTGGATTTGAGCATAAAAGACCTTATAGCTTGGACTGTTCTGAGAGAATCGTGCTTGAAACACTTGTAGGAGACATAGTCATCTATCTATATATACATACATAAAGTTATTGCTGCTGAAGCAGGTTTATTGAACATCTCGATGTGTTTATCAATGATGGATGAATCATTGATGTTTTTAATACCAATTCCCCAAAATACTAAACCCAATGTGTTCGTCAGTGAGATCACGAACAGAGCCACTCAGAGATCTCCTAACCAGGCCAAATGCTTCTTTCTTACCTATAAAAACCCATGCTGTAAGATACATTAACTGTAAATTCTTAACAGATGGGGCTATAACAAGCTGTTACAGAGCATCTCCTCTGTGGTGAGGTTGCACTGCTGAAATAACGCCACGTGGCTGTCTGAGCCCTAACGCAACTGAGAGGAGCTGGAGGAGGAGGCTGTCATCTGTCTAGGTGTTGATGTCCTGCTCATCACTGAGAGATCTAGTCAAGCAGTTGACCCCCTGTTAAACTCACTCAGCTCCTCTGCATATTTACGGATGCGCAAACGCTGTGACGAGAGTTTCCTCTTGTTAAACATGTGCCTTTGCTGTCCTGAACGTTTCACAAGTGATTTGGAGATGGTCTAGAGAGCACAGAGCAGGAGAGGTTTTTGGGCAGGCCACTTGCATCTGTGATACATTAAAGAGCCAGTTCTGTGGAGGGTTTTTTTCCTCTCTCACCTTTTCAGGTGATGGAGTCCTGTGGAGAGTAAATGAGACTGCATATGAACTATGATGGTTGGAGTTACCAATGTTATGCTTTGCATGCACATGTAGACCTGTGGTGTGTGCACAGTTATGGGTGTGTGTGTATATATATAAAAGCAGCAAAATGTGCTCAAACATATATAGGTACATTTATATATTTGCATAATAAACAAACCTATTTAAATATAAGAAAGAAATCTTCCAGAAAAGAAAATTGATCTACAACTTTTCAACGTGACAAAATAATTAGAATAACAAACATCAGGACTGCTTTCATACAGAGGTGACATATTTCATTAATCCCATGTAACCCCTCAAAAAAATTCCCCTATTCCCTATGATTTAGGAATGCACTCCCACATGTGGTGGGCTTGAGAAGACAAAAAATAATTTTTCCTGTTTTTTAGTATGTGTTGGCCTTAATCTTGGGTCATCTCCCCTGCCCCAAACAAAGTGGAGTTCTTCTGAAGCCTTGTAAATCATTGCTCCATAATCCCATAATGAAAAGCAGGATTACCTCCAGTGTAACACGTGCAGGACAAATCTTTGCATGATCATCATGTTGGGCTGGTTACCTGGATGGAGGTCTCAGCTGCAGGGGAGGAGGGACACAGAGGCTTTCTCAGGTCCCTGCAACACCTTCACCCCATGTGAGCTCCCCTGTCCTGAAGCGTTTCAGTCTACCATTTTATCAGGCAGTTTGCCCTCAAATTGAGTAATGACCAGAAGAAAAGTAAAATGCTCACTAAAATCAGTCAACAAAACCAACCTTAATTTACTGGTATTTTTTTCAATGAATCCATGAGGTGACCATCCACAAGCCACACATGCATCATTCTTTAAAGGTGAGGGTTTAATATTTAAAGCACAGCCCCAACTGTTGGGTTTGGACTCTGTTGTAAAAGAGGATTGAACTTGCTCTTTGCTGCAATCAGCACCGATGCAGAAGCATCAGGCCCAGGAAATAAATGGGCCCCCTGTGCAACTTGTGAATAATTCAGGTGCCTCAAAATCACACAGGGGAATTTTATTTTTTTTTTTAAATAACGCCTAATCAGCCCTTGGCACACAATGCCATGAGAGTTTAATGAGATTCCAAAAAGAGCCATCTCCAAACAGCTGCAGATTGAGCTCGTGTGTGTAAAATACATAATTTTGTGCCTGGGTGTGTTTATGTGTATATACAAACACACGAATGCAATAAAA
Organism: Acanthisitta chloris; assembly: GCF_000695815.1. Lineage (NCBI taxonomy): Eukaryota > Metazoa > Chordata > Aves > Passeriformes > Acanthisittidae > Acanthisitta > Acanthisitta chloris. Next base: position 55,272 of record NW_008676263.1, read on the forward strand.
TAGTTGGGAAAAGTATTCTCATGAATGCTCTAAGAAAAAGGGGATTCAAATGAGTTCGACCCAGCTGATATGCTTTTTTAAAAGTGATCTTCTGAATCTTCAAGATGTCCTTGTTTATTTTCTTTGATTGTGCTTTGATTTAAAATTCTAGGCTTATTAAATGCCATAAAAAGAAACATTTACATAATTTACAAGCTCTTTATATGAACATTTTAATAAAAGAACACACCTTTAAATTAAATCACAAAGGCATATGACATCTTTGAAGGAGAAACTTATATTCCCAAACACAATAAACATTCTTCTATTACTATGTTAATTTGGAAAACAGGTCATGGGAAATTAAATTGCTTAAAATAGGTCACCAATTATAACTCTGCATTCTATTAAAGCAAATGCATCTCTGAAATCTTTATTAGTTTATTTTAATTAAAGGCAGAAAAATATTCAGTGTTAAATTATTGCCATTTGTGTGTTTTGCATTGATACGGACACATTTATTATGCAGCGTAAAACGCTGCGCATCTTTTTCATTATGATGCTTGTATTGTTCTTAGTTACTTTCCCCATAAAGTAAGTCTATAATAATGTTGTGTTTTAAACATAAAAGAAGGGAAGCCCAAATGAAGTAACGGTGCAAATTTAATTTGGTCATTTATAAAAGGAAATGCAAAAGCAAAAGCTGTCTGTATATAAAAATAGTTATTGACCACCTCAAACCTGTTACAGTGCTGAAAAGGCCTGAATTCCATTTATGTCCCGTGTTTGTACACAGCATTGCAGTTCATATTATCTTTCTAAATTAAATACTTTGGGGTATATTCCCCATTGATATTCTCTCATAAATTTATTAGTACCAATGGTAATTATTGCACAAGCCTATGGTGAGAGCTGGAATATGCCCTGTATGCCCAGGTTTGCAAACACCATTCCCAAATCACAGTTGCAGCCTCCAACAGAGATTGAAACAATTATGAGTTGTGTGCCTAAATCTCCTGGGCTGCACTGAAAGCCCAGGCTTGGTGTGGTGCACACACACTTGTCCCTAATGTGTGTTAAGGCAGGATGAGACATAATCTTGAGGTTGGTGAAGGGACTCGAGCACAAGTGCCATGAGGAGAGGCTGAGGGAGCTGGGGGTGTTCAGCCTGGAGAAGAGGAGGCTCAGGGGAGCCCTTCTCACCCTCTGCAACTCCCTGACAGGAGGTTGGAGTCAGGTGGGGGTTGGTCTCTTCTCCCAGGCAACCAGCAGCAGGACAAGAGGGCACAGACTCAAGCTCTGCCAGGGGAGGGTTAGGTTGGATATTAGGAAGAGATTTTTTCCAGAGAGAGTGCTCAGGCATTGGAATGTGCTGCCCAGGGAGGTGGTGGATTCACCATCCCTGGAGGTTTTCAAGATGAGACTGGATGTGGCACTTAGTGCCATGGTCTAGTAACCATGGTAGGGTTGGACTCGATCTTGGAGGTCTTTTACAACCTGGTTGATTCTATGATCTCCCCTTAGGCTGAAAGAGGGTCTAAAGTGGCTTTAGCATCACTAAATACCAGACCAATGTAAAGGAGAGGCTCACCAGCAGGCACTGTGAGGTGTGAACGTGCAGAGCCATAATGGGATGTTGCCTCTGTGCCTGTCCAGGCTCTGTCCCATCTCTTGTGTCATCAGACATAAGGAATGTTAACTCTTTATGCATGTAAGAATTGAAAATGTTAAACATGTGCAAAATGATAGGATGTCAGTAATGGTTTTTATGGAATACCAGGAGCACCTGTGTGGAGTTTTTAGGATCCTGTTGAGGAACTATTCATGAGCAAATGTTTGAATTCAGCCTCCTCTCATGCTCATTGCTCTCTAAACCCAAGGGTTATCTCCCTCTTGCAGGGCTCTTTGTGAGCCCTTCTTCAAGCTCCCAGCTAGCTTGTGGGAGCAGAGCAGCTGGATGGAGTCCTCTTCAAGGTAAGGTCAGCCCTGCACCTTCATCCTTCGCTCAAATTCTTGTCTTCTGCAAGAGGTTTTTTGGCAATATTTGTTGCAGACAGTTTTGTTTTTCAGTCTTCTATAGAGACCTGCCAGGGCAAAGCACAACAGAGAAGTCCTGTTGGCTTCTGGCCAATGGACTCACCTATAGATTTCTTGTGCACAATTTTTTTTTTTTCTCGTAGCTGCTCAAAGCACGTCCTTAAAAGAGGCTCAAGAGATCTTTAAGTCTAAACAATAAAAGACCTATTACTTACCTCAGAGACCAACAACAGCTCTCAAGGGTAAACCTGCATTAATTATGTATTTGAGCATTTGTATGTTATGCATTTAGACAGCATACGTGTTATTTACTGAAGAGCTGGTAATGGCTGTGAAGCGGTTGTGATGATCCAGGGTAAATACAAACATCTGAGGATTTGAGGTGAAGCAAGTGGACACAGAAGCAGGGGATGGAGCACCAGGCATCTCACCTCCCCCTCCTGGCTGAGCTGTGGCCGCTGCTGCTATTTTGCCAGCCTCAGAATGAGGTAAATATGAATGGTGGTAACAGAAAGCCACATACAATCGCTGTTAAAGTCCTCAGATTGTTTTGTAGGCAGAATCTACCCTTTCAAACTCAATAAGCTGTATTTAGTTTGGTGGTTTCCAAAGGAAAGAATGGCTATTTGTGTGAGTTGCTGGAAGATGAGAGCTCTTAAAAATTCAGAGATTTTCTCCCTTGTAACCAGGAATGTAAATTGCCTTTTTAAAGGCAAAACCCACCCAAAACATGTATGGTGCTCCTGTCTGAATGCAGTGTTTGCCCTCTGTAGGAATATCACAAAGGAATGCTATCAAATATTGCTGTCTTCCTCAAGACAGGAAGGAAAAGCAACCAGTGTTGAAAAGTACCAGAAATCAAACCTAAACACCAATCTGGTGCCACAAGCAGTGCTGCTGCTGTCACAAATCTGGATTCAGCAGAGACTCTCACAGAGAAACCATCCCTCTGCAAATCCAGGGGACCATATGCTGGGAAGCATAGAATTGGGTTGGAAGGGATCTGGGACAGAGGTGTCTTTTGGCCTGTCCTTCCCACCTTTGTTTTTCACTAAAAGGTGTTTCCAAAAGAGGTGCTTGGTGCCTGCATGGCTCTGATTTTCATCTTTCTAATATTTATTCAAATGCAGTTTTTAAATATGAACTTGATGGTTTTATGCAGATAGCTTTTTTAGTGACTGTGTAGCTATTACATCAGGTAGCAGTAAAATAGAACAAGCAAATCTGAAAAAATTAAGATCAGGCACTTTTGTTGACTCTCTTATGGAATCAAATTTGCTGAAGCCACATAAAAACCACATTATTACTTCTCTGATATAGTGCATGTGTATTTCTTACCAACTTTCTTATACCTGGATTCCTTGTGCTCAATAAGATGTAACTTAACAAGTTGCAGTCATTTATCAACTCTATTTTTCTATGTGGATCTCATATTTTTCCTGTTGCATCCAGTGAGCATTTACAGTTTTCTTTGAAGTTTTGACTGATTCCTGAGGAATTTGCCCAGACATAAGGGGTCTCCTATCACAGGGGTTGCTTTTATGAGTTAAGGTTGCATGATTTGGTCCAAACTTGGGATGTGTTCTGAATCAAGAAAATATTTCTTCTAGAGAGTCACTGAAACATATATCAACATGTCTCTGCAATCAGGGGGATTAAAATGTGTTAAAAATTGAGAATCATCTCAAATATGGATTGGATTTCAGTCTGTTCTTTAATGTTTCCTTGATCTGCAGATTGGATCTGCTAAGTTCTGTGCTGAACTTGTAAAAACTAATTTTTAACTGTTTGACACAAAATGCAATCACACAAACATGTTCACCACACCTGCAGCTTCAATTTTAAATTTCTGTAGGAAGACTATTTGGGGTTTTGATTGTTTTAACTTGCAGGGTATTGGGTTTGGTTTTGTTTTTAAATCTTAGTCTTGAAAATGAAAAAGTTCAAATGATACAACTATGCAAACAGCATTGCTAGAATCTGCATAGAGATGGGTGTGAAGAGCTGAGGTATTAGCAATCCATTAATATGCAATGAAAAGCTTATTTGCACTTTGTCTAAAAGTAACAGTAACTTCAGATTTTCTCTCATTTGCATAAATGATACAGCACAAGACTAAGCTGCTCCAATAATAGTCCTTGGATAATCACATAAAGATTTTATGTAGAGGCTCCTGAACTGTCCATTTAGGCACATTTAAGTGAACATACAATATACAACGAGGAGGATCATGTTAAGGAATGTGCTAATTTACTGAACCCAGTTTCCCAGGCAGCATTTACAGGGGTCATTTTTCATGAACTGCTGTAGTCACTTAAATCATAATATTTCATAATAAACATCAAAGCCTACTGTACAGTGGGGATCATAAAAAGGCAACAAAGCTGCCCCATGCTCACATCCACCTTCAGCTTGGACCACTGCCTAGCTGGGAGAGCATCATCCCTGGGCTTCAATCATGAGAATTTTAAACATATTTACAGCTTCTTACCAGCAAAGCTCGACATATATTGGTGCCTGCTAAACCTGCGTTAATGACCAAAATAGTCATCCCTAGAGGTGCACTTGCCCTCTAGAAAATAAATCCTCACCTCTAGTAAACAGCTCCATCCTTGCACACAACAATCCTGCTGATGTGAGTTGTGGATGGCTCTGGGAGAAGCAGCCTCCAAAAGCTGCTCCCCTGTGCTTCTCCAAAGAGTTTTCTCTGTTTTTTGAGCTTGTGCTCATAATCCTTCAGTGTTTTATGGGATTGAACCTACTGGGCTGCCAGATCTGATCCCCTTTCCCAAAACATTGAATCATTAAGCATTTAAGCAAAATATGCTTAATTTTAATTTTAAACCTGCCCTTACACCCAGCTCACTTCACTTGGGGCTGCTCATTTGGTGAGAGCAGAGCCCACCCTGCTCAGTGCTGGGTGGGAAGAAGATGCTCAGGGTTGGAATAGGTTTTAGACAGGCAGTAGACATAGTGGGGTGGATACCATCAGTTTTCAAGGCATCCACCAACTGCTCCCTGATGGGGTTAAGCAGCTTAACCTGTGAATTTCCTGCTAGAAAGATCCTTGCCTCTTCCTCTAGTCCTGGTCCCTGCTGTGGGTGCACCACAGGATCACAGCCCTTCTGCCCTTCTCTGCTAGCATAGAAACAAAGATCCTTTTAAATGAGACATTGGTAACCAAAGGAATCCCAGCAACCTTTCCCATGTCATTTCCCACATGGTGATACTTGAAGGAGTCAAGCTGAAGGTGCTGCCTGTTGCAGATGTGGAGACAGTTGTGAGAAGCCTGTTCCAAAAGTGTGGTAGCTCCATTATCCCCCTCTCCTTCTCTTCCTTTGTCCAGCAATATTTCAGCTCCAGGGGTTGACCCTGAGCAGTGCTGGACACCCAGAGGCTTGTCAGGGGCTTTGGAGCTGCTGATGCACTTGATTGCGTCCTTCTACGTAAGGTTCTTCTGTCAGAGAGGATTTTTACTGATACAAATCCATTGATTTCTGTGTGTTTGGCTGCTGAGTTGCATGTGAGATCCTAATCAAGCCTGAATGCCTCTAACTTTTCTAATACTAGCAGCCTCTCCGCAGATGAACTCTGCTCTGAAATATTCATTTTGGTGGCACATCTTAATTGCATTGCAATTATTTCTGAAGTTACTCTGAGTGCTTTGCCTTTGCTGCCTCTACATTTTCCATAGGCTCTTAGAGCATTCTTTAAATCAAATGGTGCTCAGATACCATGGTGATGGTTGACATTATTATGGGTGACCTCTTTCTTTTGGCCTCGGACAGGAATGGCTGACAATAGAGAAGAATATTTGCTGTTTCTGTGTCAGGGTGTGTGGATGTTTCACAGTCTGTGTGTGAGATGGTGGGTGCAGATTAAACCCTGGATTTTAAATCATAAAGCAGGAAGAAGGAAGAAGTCAAACGCTCAAATGCCATTAACAGAGGCTCAGCTGATTTCTTGACATTGCCATCAGCATCCCTGACATCATGAATTCCAGTTATAGGGAAAACAGATTACACTGTTTTTGCAGGGGTGGAATATGTATCTACTGAGAAAGCAATGTGATTTTATGCCTTGGCTTTGTGTGTGTGCAAGCATGTATGGGTGGAGAAAGGTTAGATATTCAAATCTCTTGCCTCTGTGGCATAAATGTCTTGATTTAGTCTTGTAGAAAAAAAATAGGGTCAGAAATTCAGCCTGCAAACATGATCTCTTAGGGGTGTCTGTCAATTCATCTTTTAAAATAATATATGTATGTGTACACACACACACACACACACACACACACACAAACACAGAGAGATATTTCCCTTCCCTTTGGGAGATTTTCAGTACAACAACCCTGGTTAAGCCCAGGGGTAAAAATAAAATGCTACAGTGTGGATGGATCTATAAACTGAAAAATCCTTCTTAGGAAAAAAAAAAAAAACCAAAACAAAGCAAAAGAGTCAGAGTCAAATTTCTGATGATTTTATTTGACCACAAATAGGTTTTGGAATTTACAGCCTGAACCTTAGAGACTCTGAGCTCAGTACAACAACCCTGGTTAAGCCCAGGGGTAAAAATAAAATGCTACAGTGTGGATGGATCTATAAACTGAAAAATCCTTCTTAGGAAAAAAAAAAAAAACCAAAACAAAGCAAAAGAGTCAGAGTCAAATTTCTGATGATTTTATTTGACCACAAATAGGTTTTGGAATTTACAGCCTGAACCTTAGAGACTCTGAGCTGGAGAGCAAGTGCTAAGCTGGCTGCCCAGCAGCCAGTGGCACTCCTGCATTGAATGTTTAAACATCCTCAAAACAGAATGAATTTTTCATCTATCACTTCGGCAAACAATCTGGCTCCTGTGTGCTGAGGGGATGAATAGCCACGCGTGTGGGATCTTAATGGAAAAAGACAAGAAAGCATGAAGTGATGCTTTCTAAAGCACATGCAAGGACCCACCTCACTTGCGTTTCAGGAGTTAGATGTCAAGAATTGTGTTTTGCAACAGCATGACTTAATAAATTTTCCCTTTGCTGCCTTCTCTGATGTTGTCTCCTGAGCCAACAAAGGGCTTTTTCTCAGCACGGTTTTAGCTTGTGGGATTTTTTGGAGGAGGTTGGAAGCTCACACCTGATTTAGAGAGGCCGTGACAATGTCTACTGGTTTACTGCTCTCCTGGCTCGTCCTTCGTGCGATGCTGGAGGCTTTGATAGAGCTCATGATCACACACCTTCCTGTCTGCAAGGCTGCAGTGAGGTGTTCAAAAGATGGACCATCTCCCAACTCCCTTCTGTTGCAGAAACACAGGCAAGAGAGAATATTTATAGAAATGAAAGCAGCTCTTTACAGTCCCCACCCCATTTCTCGCTTCCTTCTAATCTTTATTCTCCATATTGGTGACTAAGTATCAGCTTGGCTTACTATTTGTAGCACTCCAATTGCTTGCAAAAATAGCAGATTTCCTATTTATTCTTTTATTTTTTTTCCATTTCCGTTTTATTTTTGTGCTGTCAAGGTTTTTAAATTTGTTTCCTCTTCCTAGCACACCAAGTATTTAAAGAAAAATTGCTAGATCCATGTGTCTCTTCAAATACGATTTGTTGCCCTGATTCAAAAATCCTACAAATACACACTGGTCCTTATTGCAGGAGATTTGCTATGAGATCAGTTATAGAGACTAAAAGTAATGAACTGATTGCTTATAATGCATTTAGAGATAGGACAAATGTGCAATAATAATAATAAAAATAATAATCATAATAAAGAAGTAGAAGAAGAGGCAACTACCCAGGAAAATAAAAGCCATGGGGACTAGGATTGACAGAAAATGAATTACTTGTACATGAAATTTTAGGGGAGAAGAAAAACTTTAAAAATTTATGCTAAAATTTATTGTCAACATTTTTCATTCAGAACTGACTTTTGGAAAAGACTACTTTCTTTAGAAAAGCTCATACAGGAGAGGTTTTAAGCCCTTTAATTCACATCTCTCACTAAAGAGGGTATGAGGCTGATCCAGTCCTGGATAGCAGTGCCAGAGGTGACAGTGCCAAAGTGCTGATTCTCCCACTGATGTGGTCTAGGACAATAGCAGTTTTCAGGGGTTTAGTCTGTAAAACAGTTCGAATATATAACTTTTTAGTATTTTAATATTTCTTGCTGATTTCAAGGGTGAGGCAGCAGAGACAGGCACCTGTGAGTGAAGGTGCAACTCATGCCACTGGCTCCAAAACAGTGTTTCAAGAGTCAACCTGAAAAATTCCAGATGTGTTCAGTTTCTTTTGTTTGCTTTGAGACAGTTTGCTTTGGGGTAGTTCTTGGAATAGTTTGTAAGGTCCAAGGAGAACTTACCCTTTTTTAATACAGCTGGAAAGCTGAGAGTCTTCCACAGCACCTTTCCAGGAGCTGAGATCTGAAAAGTACTGTGTGGTGATATTTTGCAAGAACATCTTGCTCATCTTCAGAACACATTGGCCTTAACTATATTTCTAGAGTCACATGTACACATGTGCAGGAGGTTGATCACTCAATCTTATTATAATTGATTGCAAAATTGACCATGGAGAAGGCAAATAAAAGTGTTTTCAGGTGGAGTTGACACTGGCCCTGCTCTTCTCCTTGTAGTTAGCATAGATCCGCTCAGTGGAGACACCTTGTGCTGATGTCTCCGCTGTGTGTGAAATTGTCTAGGGACAGATTTCCCCCACCAGCAAGACTGGACTTTCTGGGAGACAATGGTAAGAGGAACTAGCAAGCCTTCAGCTCTATCTCCCTCCCCAAAGACCCCTGAGTATTTAACAATATCTCAGTCCCCAGGACAGCCTTAAGCAACCATGAAGCTTCCAAAAGTGACAAGATAAGGACAGCTCAGAAACAACTTCTGTGTTTGCTGCTCATTCCCTGAGAGTTTTGCTTTGACAAGGACAGCATGACAAGCTCATGTAGTTGAAGATGATGGAGAGGGAGTCTCTGGAGAAGGTTCTTGGATGCAGTGCATGGGGGCTTAACCACAACTGATGTAGGCAAGGGTTTGGTCCAGTGACATCCTGGGGCTGGCAAAGCCCTGTGCAGAATTTGACCATTACAAAAATACTGCAGGACTGTGGTTTCATGCCAATCTCCAGCATAAAACCAAGTGAGGGAGGTGGGGCTGGAAGAAACATTTAGGTAAAGAGGGGAGATGAGCCCCAGAGAATGCGTGACTGATGTGTTGGTGGACACCAGAGCAGTGACAGTGATTCATTTAATTACTAACAGCCTCTCTGACTGCTCTGGCTTATGTCAGTGGCTGCAAAGAGCTACTTGGGGCAGTAAAAATTAATGGTACATGTGGCTGTGCAGGATGGAGTTGCTGGAGCATCTTTCCTTGGGTAAGCTCACTTTGATACATTTCTGCCCTCACTATTTTAGTCTCAATGCTTGGGAAACGATTAGTATATTAAAAGCACGTCCTGCAAAAATACACCCAAAAAAGCAAGCTTGAGCCATTAGTATCCCCTTGTAATTTCCTTTTTATGGTTTCACAAATATACTCTACGAGTCTTTAATTGCAGACAACGCACTGCAAAGCAAGGAGGGATATCCTTGGTATGTAATAGCTGGCCAGAATTAAGCACTAGCTTTGCCCCACCCGCAGCACCCTCGGTGATTTCCTACAGTACTCAGTACAGTCGTCGGTATGTGTGGTGCATTAGTTAAGTTAATTACAACAGCACAGAGATTCATTGCAAATTGTTCCTAGTTAAAACTGAAAATTCACTGGAACAAGGAGTGCTAATTATATTCCACTTGTTACTGCTGTGTCTAGTTAATATTCCAACAGCTGCTTTGGCAAGATAATGATGGCTCCAGCAGAAATTACTGAACAAATAGATTTTTAAATCAGTAACAACATATTTACCAGGGTTTTTTTTTCCCCTCTTCATACACAAAGTTAAGCCCTGCCAGAGTTGAGCATTCATATTCACTGAAAAGTAGAGATAAAAAAAATCAACATTGCCATTATTGTGTTAATTTGGCACAATTAAAAAAAAAAAAAGCTAAGCAAGAAAATATTATTGATAAATAATTGTTTCTATCCTCTTATAGGCATATAGTGCTCTTCTCAGGTTCACAAAACCCAGTGTAGCTTTTTGGTTGACCATCCTCAGTTAATTGCCCATCATTACAGAAGACAGGATCAGGAATAGATCTTACTCTTCCTCACAGCCTGAGTAATGAAGTTAAATGCTTGTGAGACCTTGTGAGGCAGAGAAACCCTTCCATTAAAGCTGCAGATCCACGCCGTGGTGAAGGCAGGAGCTGCCTGCTCTGCTGGGGAGGAACAGTTCCTTGGGCTCTTCTTTGTGCACAAACACCTTAACCCACAGCACACACTTCATGGGGAAGCTCTCTTAGGCAAATGTTTGAGCTTGCATTTAGCACAGCAGCACTTGTGACCCAAAACAAATCATTTCTGTGTCTGAGACAGCAGACAGGGTTTCAGGACTGTTGAGTGTTGACATCTCTGCCTGCACAGGAGCTCAGAGTCTCCTGCCACTGGACTCAGAGCCTGTCCCTGTGCTGCAGCTCAGACTGGCACTGCACCCTCACAGTGGTGCACAGCTGCATTTAGCAGGACACACACCATCATCCAGCTTCTGTGCCTGCCTGTACCCAACACAACTCATCTCTAAACTTTACAGTGCTTTATCTGTAAGAAAGCATCTGCCTTATAGAAGCATGTAAGGCACCACAACCTCCATCCTGTCCTCTGAGCACATGAGGCCCAGCACAGTGGAGAGAACCACCTAACCTCGCCCTAGGACATCACCTAACCAACAGGAGAGCTTGGGTTTTGTCCCTCCTCCCACCTTGTGCACTTCTCTCTGGGCACCCCCCACAGCCTGTGTGTATGAAAAGATGCAGGACATTTTTAATGAGTTGGGAACAAGAAGTTCAGCTGGTGCTGAATGTTTAAAATCAGAGGCAAAACAAACATGCTCGAGTGTCTGGGGTTCTTTTTAATGGATAGCACAGCTTCTGGTTTATTATTACTGCTATTACAGTTTGCAGCTGCAAAATGATCTGAAATTTCAATAGCAGCATGCCTCTTCATGCTGCTACAAGAATGTATATGCTCTGTTGTATAAATCGACATGCACCTCTCATCCAACCAGGCTGGAGCTCTGGATCACACCATTTTATCATTCATCTCCCAAAAAGGGGAAGAGATACACTTTAACACCTCAGCTGACAAGAGGGAATGTTTAGCAGCTCTACCACTGGGAAAGCCTCTCCTTTTCGAGGGAGAGCATGCAGCAGGGCTGTCTTGCTGGAATTACTTCCATTTCAATTAGTTTTCTTCAGAGAGAGGATTTTCTTCCCACTTAGTCATAACACCAGGATGTGTTAAATAAATTCACTCTGGGTTGTTCCCTGTCTCGCAAAATAATTTGTGAATCAAGGTGGGGGGAAAAAAATCTAGTTAGCAGCAATTGAACATACAAAGTGGGGTGACCAGTAAGACTCTGCTGCTGAGCCAACATTGATATATGTCCTATGGTGTCTTATGGGAGGTTTCTAATTGCAATATGAGTTTTGCATGGTAACCTACTGGGAGAAGGGGAGACGCAATTGCTTATCAGTTTATCATTACAACCTTTTATTAAGGTTGTTTTTAATTAAAATGGAGCGACAAATGTACACTCTTATCCCTATAAGCAATCTTATCTAGTGTGACTGCTGCTATATTAGTGAACTAAATCCTCTTGATTACATTGGATGTGATCTTATGAAGTATGACAGCTTTACATATTAATAATAGGAACTGTCTGAATAGGCTGTCGCATGACCCTCTTCTCTGTGGCTCTCCACCAGCACAGTTTTAATCTATTTATCTCAGTCCTTTTCCAAGATATGCTGTCATACTCTCACGAAAGTGCAGTTGTCCCCATTTCACAGATGAAGAGTGGAAGCACAGAGAAAGAAAGACCTAGAACCAAATCCACAACTCCAGCACTTTGACCCTTGGTCCCAGAAGCTCCAGCCCGATCCCTCCCTTCTTCAGCAGTGCAGAGCTAATGGCATATTAGCTTCTCACAAACTGAATCTCACAAACTGAATCTCCTGGTGTTTCTGGCATCGAATTTCTACTTGCATGAGATGAGCAACTGCTTTTGTTCAGTCCCTTCTGCAGCACCAGGAGTGAGGGGGCTGTTCTGGGTGATTTGTCTGTGCAAAGGGGCAGCTAAAATGAGTGAGCAGGTGGCTTTGTGGGTCCAGGTAGCTACACACATACAGCTGAGAGGACAAAACGAGAAAGGAGGCCTAAAGTAATAGGATTGAAAGGGTATACTGTATATCCATATTCACCACTACTAACATAGGTTTTATATTAGGTAGCTACAGGCTCTTTAATGAACTTTTACATGGGCAGATAATGATAAGACAAGGGCAAAAAGTTTTAAATTAGAAGAGAAGAGATTTGGATTATATGCCAGGAAGAAATTCTTCCCTGTGGCAGTGGTGAGGCACTGGCACAGGTTGCCCAGAGAAGTTGTGAATGCCCTGTCCTCGGGAGTGTTCAAGGCCAGGCTGAATGGAGCTTGGAGCAACATGGACTAGTAGAAGGAGTCCCTGCACATGGCAGGGAGTTGGAATCAGATGGTCTTTAAGGTCCTTTCCTACCCAAATTCTTTTGTGATTCTATTATTCTATGACAATTTTTGGCTAGCATTTGTCTGACTGAGAATAAAATGAGTATTTGTGGCGTGAGAGACTGATGAAGGATGGAGAGGGCTTTGTTTGCTACCTCATTTGCTTGCCTGCTTCCCTCACTCTGAATTAAGATCCTCTTTAGGCCAAGGGAAAACAGAGGTGCTCTGCAGCTGCTATAAATCCATGCAACTCCGTGGAGGTGTAAAGCTGTAAGAGGCATTCACTTCCACCTTAGCTTTACAGCAAAAAAGCACATACTGTCCTACCATCTCCCAAAATCTGCTCCCCACAGCACTAGTACAGCATGTTAAAATTAGTAGAGTTGTTCCAGGTCTGCATTGGTGTGGGACAGGCCTTTTTGCTCCCACAGAGACAACTCTGCCACTCACAGGAAGCTCTTCACATCTGTGCCTTTTATGGCAAGCCAGCAGAATCCCTCCAGAGCCGCTGAGTTTTTATGGCAGGCAGAAAAATCAAAGCACTCTCAGTGGGTTAAAATTTAGAAAATCCAGAGATGCAAATGAATGCAAAGGAGGCATGAGATGTGTGATGCAGTTTAACTGTCGTAATGCCCTCAAATCATAAATGCGTCTGGAAGGGATCTCTGAAATCCTGGAGACCAACATCAAGCCAAAGAGAGTCCCAGGCACTTAAAGCTTCTGTGGTTGTGTCTAAATTGGAGTCTGAATGTCGCAGGCACTTACAGCTTCTGTAGTTGTGTCTAAATTGGAGTCTGAATGTCTCTTCCCACTCACAACTCCACATGATTGGATTATATTGCAGTATTGTTCCATTAACACTCTTTTTCTGTTTCATGGAATGTTTGGGGGAGGTTGTGCGTGTTTTACCCTTGTAGGTAGTGATACCTAGCTTTAAAATGTCCATTCATTTCTCTTCATTGCATTTTAGTTCATTACTATTTCTACATTAATTCTTTTGTTATTTCAAGCTTCACCTCTTTTACAGGAGTGACCTGTCTTAATAATATTTCATTAGCTACAAGCAGCTAAAAGAAATAGCCTTGTTTTCCTAGAAATTCCTTGGCCATTGCAATGGTACTCCACACATATTTATATGACTTTTATGATTCTTTTCAAATGAGCTAGTTCAGAGGACCTGTGGAGCACCTGGCAGATAAGCACTCATTTTTGTAGGCTAAAATACCTGAGCAATGAGGTTTGCTTCCAGTGGACGGAAAAAAAGATGCATGAGGAAATGTGCCAGGCAGTCTAGAGGAGGAAAAATGAATCAATTTCCTGGGGAAGTTGGAAACACTAATGCCCAGTGGATCACCCAGGTCTTGGTGGGGGGGTTTGGATGGTGAGGCTTGACCATGTGTGGTGGGTTGACCCTTGCTGGAT
>NW_008676264.1:0-8915 GCF_000695815.1 Acanthisitta chloris
TGGATGAGCCTTGAGCAACCTGCTCTGGTGGGAGGTGTCCCTGCCCAGGGCAGGGGTTGGGGCTGGGTGATCTCTAAGGTCCATTCCAACCCCTAAAATTCCATGATTCTATGATATGACTAAGCAGCTCATTAAGTTAACCCATCCACCTAGGCTGTCCCCAGCACCAGTCTCATAATCAAACTGTACTCACAACACTGCTAAATTTGTGTTCTCTGTGCTTGTATTGAAGTTTCATCACTCTGCAGTGAAAATGGTGAGCTCCCTGTGATTGTTGAGGTTTGTCACACGAGTGCTGCATGTTCCCTTTGGGCAGCCCAGAGCAGCCACAGACCTGGCCGTGGCTCACCAAGACCTGCTTACCCCTGATGTTAAGCTCATTTCCAACCAGGGTCTATGCAATCACCCATGGGTATCTTCAGGCTTTGCTCCTAGCTGTTTCATCTGCTCCCCTGAAAGCTGTAGCATTCACAGTTATATGAGATGGGAGATGTCAAGACCACCCCATACCACCCTGCAATGAAGCCTCATTTTATGTGGGGAACCACTTTCCCAACCAGAGGCATCAGCTGGCTATTCCAGTGTCCCCATTCTGTCTCGCATACATACACAGACACACACACAGACACACACAGACACACACACACACACACACAGAGTGGGCACTGCCACACAACAGAGATTGCTTGGTGGAAGTCTTGGGATGCCAGTATTTTCATCATCCCCTGAATCTTCCAAAGTTGGCTACAGAGCAGTTCAGTTTGCACAACTGAAAACAAAAGAAAACAAAATAACCCCAAACCAAACCAGTTCAAACAAAAAATCAAGAACCCAAGGATGAGGAGGACATCCAGCTCTCTCTTTTCTTTTCCAAACATAATAACCAAAGCTCCAGACTATACAAGCCCATTCACTGGGGGTTTCCAAACAACTCATCAAGTTCCTGTATCCACTCATCCCCTGGTCCGCTCTTAATGATGGAATCCACAAGGTCTGCACCCTCTGCTAAACTGGAGAACGACCCCCCTGCTCCTTCATTACTGTAGTTGTAAGATATGTCCTGAGTGGGATTCCTCTCATAGGCCTGGCCTTGGCTGCTCTGAGCAAAGTTACCACCAGGCACTTGCTGCGTCGCGGGCTGACTGAAGCCTGACATGGTGGGGACCCCTTGGCTTATTGCTGGCATTACCATCGGCCTGGAGTGGCTGGCTGTTTGCTGCCCAGGCAGTGGCTGCAGCAACTGCCTCCCCAGCGCTGGGTTGAGGGCTCTCACAGTTCCACTGGTGTCCACAACTGTCTGGTTAAGACCCTGTGGGAAATGTTGCTTGGACAGTCGTGGCTGCCCAGGCTGCATGGTGTACGTGGTGCCGTTACTGAAGGGCCCCATTTCACTGCTAGTCCTTCCAGGTATGCCCTGTAAGCCTCGTTGCTGCCAGTTCTGCGTTCCTTGAGGGACAGTCCCCATCAGGTTCTGAAGTCGTGGTGCTTGTGGCCTTGGTAAGACCTGGCCCACAGGTCCTTTCATCTGCTGCTGATGCTGGGAAAGAGCAGAGTTTACCAGCATGTTCTGACCAAAATTGCCAACTATTCCCACAGCTTGTCCAGAGCCAGGCTGCCTCATTCCCTGGCCTGCATTATGTGCCATGTTTATGCCGCTTTGGTTTGGGTGCTGCAACATTTGGCTCATCCCTGCGCTCACGCTGTACATTCCCTGCTGGCTGGAGGTGTTGCCGTAGGGAGCCATGCCGACATCTGACTGACCCGCAGTCGTGGGCAGCGTGCCTGGGTTCTGGGGGGGCCCCACGGCCACCACAGCATTCTGGGCCATCATTCGGGACGTCCTCATGCTCTGCAGCGCTGCTTGGCTTCTCACAGACGCTATATCCTGGGGCGAACCTACACCAAAAAGGGAGGAAGGTAAGGAAAAACCCACAACCCTGTAAATCTTAATCAACACATCTTTGCCTAAGAGAGAATCTGCAGGGGCCTTCCTCATCACAGGAGGATTTCAGACTGCTGTGCTTGCTGAGTGAGTAGAGCAATCTTTCATGTGAAGGTCAACAGAGACCCAGAGGGTTACTCACCCTTGGGAGATGTGCTTCCTGCCTAAAGTCAGCTGCCTTTCAGAGGTTACGTGTTCCCACTCTGGCTGCAGCCTCTGTCCTCCCCTGCCAAGTGCCTTCTCCTGCACGGTGTGTGGCAAAGCAGTTCCAGTGCTCCCCTGCACAGGAATCGCTGTCCATATTGTATATTCAGTTGGTGAAGTGGGACATTGTTCAGCAGAGAATTCCATTGATGCAGACAAGTAGCCTAATTTCCCTTAAGGCCCCAAATAAGGTTGGCAAGGTTAAAAGGCCAGTTACTCACCAAGTAATTCTCAATTAGGACAATTTTGGGTTGTGCACTCAAGGGATTATTGACTTCAGATTCTTGAAGAATCAAGGCACAATGACTGCATGTGTGATGCATGATACAGCCATGGTTGCCTTACTGGTAATTACCTAATCAAGCACCTAAGCTTGATGGCCACAGGAGCTGCAGGGCCAAAATAGGCCTTTCTCTTACTTTGTTAGGACTAGAGATTAAATGCTCTAAAAGTCACCTGGGAGTCAGAGTTCCCTGTCAAGTGTAAATATGAGCGTTTCTTTTTTGTGTGTATTTTTCCTCCCCAGGACCAACTAAAATGTGCACCCTCCTCCATGAAAATAAAAAGGTGCCTATGACTTCAAAATTGCATATGCCCTGTGATTCAGTAGCACTTTTCTTCTTCAGCTACACCTAATTCAGCCTCTAGCAAGTAAATGGGAGAGCTACCACCAGTCTTCTTCACTGGCAGCAAAACAGCTGAACTTCAGCTTACCATTTGAAGCTCTCTTTTAAATATCTCCATTGTCTTTCAAAAGTAAGCCTTGAAAATGGAAATGTCAGGCTGAGAAGGCCAATCAATTTTTTAATAGCACAGGAGGCATAAATGAATGGATTTTCTATAGATTGCTACTGATTAAGTCTATGGAAAGAAGAAAAACTGGGGGTTTGTGGACATTTAAAGCAGGGAGAGTGTATTAGTGAATCAATACCATAAGCACATTTTACTTCACCTTAGGCCAGTGATGGGAAACCAGAAAATCCTAACCTTGTTAAATTCCACACCGAGGCAGAGAACTGAACCATGCTGGTGTCTTCCTCTGAGTACAGGGGAGCCACTGATTTCTGGGAACCAATATGCTTCTGTATCTACTATCTTTACTTAAAAACAACTGCTTGGGTCTCAGATTATGCCATGGGCTCACTGTGGTTTTGAGTCACTACCATACTGAACTGAATGCAATACTCTGCAGGTGAAACTCGGAGTGAACAAGACACACATTGCTCCCAGCTCAAATGTTACTCAGTGCAAAGTGCAAATATAAAATGGTTGCTGCAGGAGTTTGGAACTGTGCAACAGAATCTCAGTGCTCTTAAATCAGCTTCTGTTTGTCGTTCCTCAGTGGCAGACAATGTACCTGAACATCCGTGGAGAGTAGGGACTACTAGCCCCTGTTGTTTACATAGGTTTCCATGGGAAGCAGGTATGGACAAGGGAAGTGTCTGCACATTACGCAGAGGATGGCTACGTCTCCCTTTTGCTGCAGCACAATAAGCTTCTGGAGGATGTTTTCAGCTCCAGCATACAGATAAATGAAACATTTTGTAGCACGAAGAGACACCATCTGGATCTCAGTTGAACAGGGCACATGCAGCGGCAGCTTTTACTTAACCCATGCTATCAAACCACTCTCTTAATGACTGGCACCAGGGTCCCCTCGATTTTTCTTAATGATTAGCAGTGACTCCAACAAGTGCTTAAGATACAGATAATGTTAACTTCTTAATGCATCTTTAGCTACCTTTTAATTGAAAATGGCAGCTGAAAAGCTCCAAAGGAGTCACTAACAGCAAGTGGTTCACATACTACTTAACTACTGCGCTTGGCATAAGAGCCAGGAGATCAGACAAGAAGCAGTTAAAAGAGAGATGCAACAGATTTTCAGATTTTGGGCCACCCTCTGGTCCCATTTACACGTGACCTACTGCACTGGATTACATTTGTGTGACTAAGTAGGGAAACATGGTGAAATACTGTGCTGGTTTGAGCTGAAGTAGAGTTAACTTTCTTCATAGAGGCTAGTATGAGGCTATGTTTGGGTTTTGTGCAGAACACAGAGTTGATAATGCAGAGATGTTTTTGTTATTGCTGAGCAGAGCTCACACAGAGTCAAGGCCTTTACTGCTTTCCGTACTGCCACACTGGCAAGGAAGCTGGGGATGCATGGGAGATTGGGAGTAGACACAGCTGAGACAGGTGACCCAAACTGACCAAAGGGATATTCATATATGTCATATATGACATCATGCTCAGTATATATTGATAATGCAGAGATGTTTTTGTTATTGCTGAGCAGAGCTCACACAGAGTCAAGGCCTTTACTGCTTTCCGTACTGCCACACTGGCAAGGAAGCTGGGGATGCATGGGAGATTGGGAGTAGACACAGCTGAGACAGGTGACCCAAACTGACCAAAGGGATATTCATATATGTCATATATGACATCATGCTCAGTATATAAGGTGGGAGGAAGAAGGAGGGGAGGAGGACATCTGGAGTGATGGCATCTGTCTTCCCAAGGAACCGTTACGCGTGATGGGCCCTGCTCTCCTGGAGATGGCTGAACACCTCCTGTCTTCGGGAAGCAGTGAATTAATTCCTTGTTTTGCTTTGCTTGTGTGTGCAGCTTTTGCTTTCTCTATTAAACTGTCTTTATCTCAACCCATGAGTTTTTGTAGCTTTTACCCTTCTAATTCGCTCCCCCATCCTGTTGGTGGGGGAGTGAGTGAGAGGCTGTGTGGTTCTTGGCTGCTGGCTGGGGTTAAACCACGACAAATACATTAAAATTAGCTCACTTATGAAAATGAATTCCTTGCTCTGTCAGGGTAGTCTAAACTCTCTTCCCTGTTTCTTTTAAGTGACCCAGTGGAGGCAAGGTTCTGCAGAAGCATCAGTGCAGGAAGCCTGTGTGTGCACTCTGTGCGTGGCACTGCACACACACCTTTCGATTCACAGGTGAATTAGTAGGAAAAAGTAACTTCATACAGAACTTATGCTGCCAAAGATAAACGTGAGAAGGTAATTAGAAGGAGCCACCCTGGCATACACCAGTGGAAGGCATGGCTGCCTGTTCATGTCCTGGGAACCACAACTGCCCCGTTTGCCTCCCTAGGTCTCTGTTGCAGTTACATGACACTATCATGAACATACAGCACAAGTGTGTGTCCATTTCATGCCTGTGTAGAAACCATGGTTAGTGAAGACATTCAGCTGATGCTTCACACCTAAAAAGCTCAGACTTAACTTTACTAAGCCAAAAATATTGTACTTACATTCTATAGTTACCTGGGAGCACATCAGAATAATACTTGGGGTTTTGAGATCATTAAAAAAATCTCTATCTACATCTCAGCTATTTCACTGTGTTTCCACACCTGACATTTATCAGTCACTGCTCCAGAAAAGGATGACCTCTCTGAAATTCTCTGCTCATCAAATTAGATAAGGTGGGGAATGAAGAGGGGTAAAACCAAGCTACAGCGAGAAATGCTAGCTGAAAAAAAATCCAAAATCTTCATAAGAGTGGAGACAAACAAGATAAATCCATGAATGAATCCATGATGAATCCAGATGTCAAAGAGGCAAAGCAAATGTCAAATAAAAAAAGTGCAGCTTTCAGTGAAGGGAGCAGAAGGAAGTTAGGAACTTAGCTGAATGCACAAAGCTGTGCATTCCCCTTTGGTAAAACACACGGTGTGTGCAGCAGCCTATCTTCCTCTTCTGGCACACTGCTGAGACCCTGGGCTCCACAAAACGTCAGCGTGCAGGCACCTGCCCCAGGGCTATGCGCTGACTGCACAACAGGAGACAGAGCTGGCTCTTACCTTGGAACTGATTGACCTGCTGCACTGGGTACGGGCTCCGCTGCTGGTGCAGGTGCTGCCGAGGCAAATGTGACTGCTGCTGCAACTGCTGAAAGCGAGGGGGAAGAGCAGAAGAGAAACAGATGATTGATTAATTAATTAGTGAGCTGAGGACAGGGCTGGAGGCAAAAGTGCTGCAGCCAAACTGCAGCAGTTCTTATCTGGTGCCGTTCTGAGGAGCCGAGCAGAGCCATCTGAAGAGCTCTCCTGAGGGCACTTGGGCTCTCCTTCACTCAAAAGGAACAAGTGCTGAGGTTAACATCATCTCTCCTCACTTAGAGCCACTTCATCCTGAGCTCTATGGCATGGACTTAACTGCTGACAGGCAGAAAGCAGAGAGAGGGATATGAACTAACTTTGCTCACCTAAGTCGAAGGGTAACTGTAGCCACACACATTTCTTCCCTCTGTCCTGCCAAGGTCTAGAGGTTTGTACTCCTGGTACAAGAATTTTGCCCACCTCTGCACTCAAAGCACTCAGCTGCATCCTGACCAAGCACTGCAGCCTAGGACCATTCCCAAGCCCAAACAGAAATGGCTACTAAGGCACATTTCCTCTTGTGCTTCAGGGAATAGTGTTTGGGGAGTGGGTGGCTGCAATATGCCTCCCTCCCTTGATCCAGACCACTCTGCTCCTCTGTGGTTGTGTTCGATGAATACTCATGAACACCGTAGAAGGGAATCAAGGCCTGATTGTAAAAACAGAGTGTGTTCACCAGAGTTTTCAGAGCCTAAGGTATACTGGACTAAGCACTTACCAAAAGGACGTCTGGGAGCATCATCTGCAGCTATACAAATACTGTGTCCAAATACATAGATATGTAACAAAGGTAAGAGGACAGTAAAGATGGGAAAGAAAGAAGTACTGATCCCTGTGTTCATAACTGCATGTTACAAACCATCAAAGGGAAAAAGGGAATCTTGTTAGGCACAAACCACCCAAAAGCCTGGAGCCTGAGCACTACTGTTTTTCATCTCTGCTAGCACACTCCACAGCCTCAGCCTTATGGCTCTGTAGGCTTGTCTTCTGCAGCCAAGGCACTGACTGACTCTTGGCTTTATGCATGTGAATTGGCCCAATCCACGATGCACTACTCTTGTACATCCTCACTCTTGTGCACTTGCTCACCCTCAAATCAATTTGTGCATCTTTATCCGAAATACTTCTAGGTGCAGCCTTCCTGTTCATTGCAACGTTTCTGTTTCTCAGGAGCACAAGAGGGGGAGGTGATCAGGGTTTCAGTGGTTCCATGGCATGCATATATTCTAGTGCAATTTAAAGCAGAACTCAGCTCTTAAGTCATGTTTCCCCAGCGAGAAAGTAGAAGCCAAGATGAAAGCAACTGCTGACCTATCAGAGCATTATCTATGTAAAGTTAGGGCAACTGCAACTTTTAACTTGGGTATGAGCTAACAGGAACTGAGCAGTGTGACTTTCCACTGACTTTCTCCCGGGCTGCTTTAAAACTCCAGCTGAGTTAAGCATGCATCACATTGGGACTGGGTAATGCAAAATCCACACTGCACAGCCTGAAAGCTCCAATGCAGTTCTGCCACAACTGCTGCTGCAAGAGGTGGTTTTGCCGTTCTCCCACATCAGACTCTGGTTCCCTCCTTGCTGCTGCCTCTCCCTTGTGCTAACCTAGTTGCCTGTATTGGCATGCAATACATCAGATAAGGAACTGCTCTGGTTAAATACTAACTCTTTTCTTTGCTAAGATTACTTTTAACCCACATCCATTCTTTGTCCCAGACCACTACATACACAGATGATGCCAGTGCAAGACCATACTTCGAGCTAGGGTAGAGGACCTGCAACTGCAACTGCAGCTGAGTCTGCTTCTGCTGGAGTAAACACACCATGAGATGCCAGGTTAGGAGCTAACTTTTCCAGTGCCTACCACCCCTAGTGACTGTCAAGCCCACTGCTGGGAACATGGGTAATATTTGCCAAGCTAGTGGTAGGACTGAGACAGATACCTCTTCTTTGACAACCATTGCTGAAATACCATGATAGGAGCTGCAGAGAGAACGTGACCGTGCCTGGAAGGAAGGGCTGGTGTTGCACTGTCTGTAATGCTCATGCTCTTACACCAGCGTGCACTGCAGTGTTTGAGACAGAGGGATACTGTACCTGTTCCTCTAGGATCTGCTGCTGCTGCCTTTGCTCTCTGAGAAACTGCTGTTTCTGCTGCTCTATCACGTGGAGCTGGGCTCTCTGCTCTATCAGCATCTGCTTCATGACGGCTGCCTGAGGCTGGTTCCCGAGGAAGGGCCCCCCCGAGCCCGTGGCGCTGGAGCCTGGTGGGACAGCAGGCTGTATGGGCCCTGTGCCCCGGGACAGCCCCACCGGGGGCTCCTGGCAGAGAGAGAGAGAGCTCGTTATGTGGGAAGGGACAGCACAGCTTACCAACAGGAGGCACTAAGCCTGCAGTGAAGTCTGGAGCTTGGACAAAGTGAATCCTTGGCAAGATGCGCTTGGCTTGTGACCAAGCCAGGGGCTGTTCCCCACAGGGGCCAGTTCAAAGCACCTCAGGTAAAGCAGGAGCACTTTATAATTCCTTAGTGGTGAAATAGCGAAGTTGCGTGCTAGGTTTATTTTCACGCAGGATATGTAACTTCAGATTAATGTTTTTCTAAACTTTTTCTCCCTCGTTATGGACACAAGTACATTTCCTTTCCACTTCCCTCTCTTCATAACAGCAATTTAACACAGTCCTCTGGATTGAGGAGCAAGAGCGAGGGTGTTAGCTGCGCACGGTGAACGGTGGGAGGTGGCAGCACTAGTTCTTATACTGCTGCAGAACCTCAGGAGTCAAGCACACCATGTGTTTGGTCGGGATTTCCATCGCGCAGCACTAGAGGAACGAGTGCGGCCGGGACGGGCACCCTGCAACCTCCAGCGCCG
>NW_008676265.1:0-248 GCF_000695815.1 Acanthisitta chloris
CATGGGTGCGACTTTCCTTCCATAATTGTTGTATAATGATCTATTACACAGGTGTGGGTACATACAGGCAGGCACACAGGTGTGGGTACATACAGGTAGGTACACAGGTATAGGTTGACATCATTCTACTAAGGTTATGCTCATTCTCGTGATTAAGGCCTACTTTAGCTATCATGATTTCAAAAACACTTTTAGCCCTATATTATCAGGGGGGAGTGCTCATCTGCTAGAAGGCAGGAGGGCTCTGC
>NW_008676266.1:0-8513 GCF_000695815.1 Acanthisitta chloris
ACTGTCATGGGCCATCCCTGTGCCATGTCTCCAGGTGACTTCCAAGCTCCTGCACTCTTCATGCATACATTCCCCACACAATGTGGAGACCACGTTTTGCTTCGGTGCCTGATTTTACGGAAGTCCCCTGCTACTCAAATTGTCTTCTGCAAGGATGGGGTGGAGATACACATCCAAAAAGCCCAAGACATTGAGCGCACTTACTTCATGCTCTTCCCCAAAACAATGGATAATGCAGGGACTTACAAATGTGGATACCAGCACAAGAATGACAGCCACCAAGTGATGAACTCTGCCCTCAGTGCTCCCTTGAACCTGACTGTCACAGGTGAGTTCTGGCAGTGGGGTATGGATAGGCAACACTCAGGGGTGCCACAGACCCCAGATGAGGAAGGAAGTCTTGAAATGCCCCATGGCATGTCCCTGGTCCATTGGAATGATGGGAACCAGCATGCACTTCAGCCCAGCCTTTGGCACCTGGGACACTCCTCCCAGTCATAGGAGAGCGTCCTGCTTGTCTCCTGTCCCCAGCAATATGAAGCACCTGAGGGAACTGTAGACTTTCAACCCTGTCCCTTTCTCCTCCCAGGCTGGGTCCAGTTCCCAGCCAGAGACATGCACTGCAGGTGAGTGTTTTCCTCCTGCACACACAGTGTCCCTCAGCATCAGACTGAGGACTGCCAGACTGCCAACATCTTGACAAAGTGAAGTTCATCACTTGGGATCTAGCTCAGCTTTGAGGTCATAACTTGTTCATTGCTTCCTCTCCCCATAATGCTCTCTTCTCCCCAACAGCTTCTGCTCCCCCAACTCTCCACCCACAGCCATCTCACACTTTCCCCAAGGACATCATGGTGGGAGTGGTGTCTGTCTGTCTCCTCCTCCTGGCTGGAGCAAGCTACTGTGCAGTGAGGAAAGGTGAGTGGTTTGGGGAAATTGAGAGTAAAACTTGAGATGAAAACTGAACCCCAATGCAGGACTTCTGCTCTCTGGTCCGTGCTGGTTTGGGATTGCTGACTCCTAAGCCCCTTTCCATGTCTCAGGAAGCTGACTATCTCAGGCATTTCCTTTGGCATCTGATGGGAGCATAGTTTCTGGCATAAGGAAGACTACCTCCTGGGTGACTATGCTTGAATGCCAAAGTGGGGAGGGAGAGATTAAATGCATTCCTGGCCCAGGACATGTTTGCTCCCATGAAGTGAGTCTCTGAGTTGACCTGAGTGGAGCAAAAATAGCTCCTTGACACTCTGGCTGTCCACAGCTGCTGAGAGCTTAGGACAAGTGAGTCCAAGAAACAGGTTTCCTGGTTATGTAAACTGGGCTTGAAAAATCCCTCTGTGAGTGAGTGGAGGTTCAGCCCATCATCTTCATTGTGTAGCCCAGAGCATGGATATCCAGGGCTGTGCAGGAACTCTGCCTACCACCTCTCCCTTTCTTTTCCTTACAGTGGCCTGCAGAGAGAGATGCCAAAGGTGAGCAGCAATCCCTGAGGGCTGCAGGGCTGAGGGTGATGGAGACAGGGGCATCCTGGCCACAGCCAGCATGGTCTGTACCTGTAGGTGCAGGCAAGGAGATGCAAAGCTTGCCCTGGGCTTGACTCCCGTCATGAACCCAGCATCATCGGTGGCAATAACACCAATTGCCTCATCACAGACCCCAAAACCCTTTCCTCTAACTCTCTCCAGGCAGCAGCAAGTTCCCAGCCATGATGCTGAAGTGTCTGATGTGAATGAAATACAATGTGAGTACCATAATCTAGATACAGACCCCAAAACCTTTCCCCCCAATTGTCTCATGGCAGCAGCAGGGTCTGCCCCTAAATTCTCCCACTCCAGTCTGCAATCCAGCCCCTGTGATGCTGATGGTTCTCCCTGTCTCTGGTGTCACTTCCCCATGATTTCTACTTCAAAGCAGAGTGCAGCAGCTGAGGATGTGGGTCTCGGGATGGGCACCAACAGGGAAAATCTTTCCTTGCTAACTCTGAAACCACAGGCTGCAGCCAAGGGACTGTGAGTGTGGGAAGGGTGATATCTCCCACCACCCCTTTTCCTTGGGCTATTGGTAGGGTGACTTGGGTTTCCCATGTGGGCACAGAGAGGCACAGAAAGCTCTGCTGGTTGTGTAGAGAGAGAAAATGCCGTGGACTGGGGGAAATGCAGCCACACTCCCATCCCTGCTCCGCATCCACAGGTGGAAAGGCAGCTTGCTCTGCTGCCAGGAGTGGTGAGATTAGGGGGAAACAGGGCAGGGACTTCAGTCCTGGCCCCAGGGGATCTGCTGTTCAAAGGTAAGGTGAGACTTGCCTCTTCCAGAAAGGGAAGCAAGGACTCACTGTGTGCTTTTTGTCCCCAACCAGACTCCACTATCGTCCACATTGGATGCAGCAGGGTGAGTTGTGGCACAGCTTTGGTGCCAAACAAGGGAGCAGAGCCCCTGGGGATGGAACATGCACATCAAGGTCTGTGCTGGTGGCTTAGAGTGGAGAGTCCCACATTGCCCTTCCCATCAACAACCCAAGGGAAGCACTTGCAAGACATTTTTCCATTAAAGGAAACTGCTTTTTATTCTCAGTAACTTCTGGAAACATTTTCCCTGGAAAAATAGTTCATATGAGACAGAAAAATTTGTAGCTTTACAAGTGGGGGAGGAATCAAACACATTGTGAAAAATAGCAACCAAGAACAAACTGGAAACACAGCATTATCCCAATCTATGATTTCTGCTGCTATGTTAGTCCAGCCTGCTTATACAAAGGGCCCAGCTTCCTGCAGCCAACAGATGAAACATCAGGATGTCCTTTTCTGTCTTAAGCCTCACATGCAAGAGCTGAACAGCAGCACAGCATATGCCACAGTGAGGCACTCCCACAGCCAGCCAAGGTGGTGCTTCAGCATATCAAGTGTCCAGGGAGAACCAACCACACAGCCTTTTCTCTCTGGCAGAGAGCTCCTGCTCTGGGAAAACAGGGCTGCTGTGTCCAGGCTGGGCTTGTGTATTTGGGGTTTATGGCCAGGTTTTGTTGGGGGCACTAGAGGGGTGGGTGCAGGCTACCATTGTGGCATCTCTGAGAAGCACCTAGAAGCTTCCCCCATGGAGAGCAGACCCAGTGCCAGTGGCTCCAGGATGGGCCTGCTACTGGCCAAGGCTGAGCCAATCAAAGATGGCAATAAGCTCTCTGTGATAAAATATTCAAGAAGGAACATATATCATTGCATAGAGGTAATTGTGGCCAGAGAAGAGAGGAGTGAGAACATGTGAGAGGAACAACTCTGCAGACACCAAGGTCAGTGGAGAAGTGTGGGGCAGAGGTACTCCAGGTGGCCAAGCTGGGATTCCTCCACAGGCCATGTTGAAGACCATGGTGAAGCAGCCCAAGAAGGTCAACAGGAGTGCAGAGATCCATCTGCAGCCCATGGAGGAGAGCCATGACAGAGCAGGTGGATGTCCATAGGAGTGTGTGACCCTCAGGGAAGCCTGTGCTGGAACAGACTCCTGGGAGGGACCTGCAGACCTATGGAGAGAGAAGCTTACACTGGAGCAAGTTTGCTGGTAGGACCTGGAACCCCATTGACAACATGAGCTGCTCCTGAAGGACTGCACCCTTTAGAAAGGAACTTACACTGGAGCACTTTGTGAAGATCTGTAGCCCATGGGAAGGACTCATGCTGGAGAAGTTTGTGGAGAATTGTCTCCCGTGGGAGGGATCCCAGGCTGGAGCAAGAGAAGGACCACTCTCCTGAGCAGTGGCAGAAACAACAGCTGACCCTAACCCCTACACCCTGTCTCCCTGTGCCACTGAGGGACTGGAGCTAGAGCCCAGGAAGCAGGGGTGGGGGAAAGTGGTTTTAAGCTTTGTTTTTCTTCTCATTATCCTACTCTGATTTTGTTGGTAATAAATTCAATTCATTTCCCAAGTCAAATCTCTTTTGCCCATGACAGTAATTGGGGAGTGGCCTTAGCTCTTGAATCTTTCATTGTATTTTCTCTCCCCTGTTCAGTTACAGAGGAGAGTGATAGAGCAGCTTTGGTGGGTACATGGCATCCAGCCACACACAAGCTGCTTCGGAGCAATTTGGGGGTGTTGAAGCTTCTATCCTCAGCTCCCCACCATCCTGTGGCGGATGCTCTGTGAGCCTGGAGAAGGGTGGGCAGGTTAGACCCAGACATCCAGTAGGAAGGTGGGAAATGTTGACTGGAGAGCTGCTGAGCAGAGCAGGAGATGGCACTTCTGGGTACAGGGGAGGGCACAAGGAGAAGGGTATGTGGAGGATCCGTGCAGCAATGTGGGGCAGAGATGCTTTGGTGAGTGGAGGTTCAGGTCACACACTGAGAGCTGGAAGGTGCTGGAGCATTTCTGAGAGCAAGGGGCATCCACCTGAAATCACAAACCCACCCAAAACAGGCTCTGATAGAAAGGAGCCTCTTCCACAGTCATGACCCAAAAGATGCTGTTTCTATGGGAAGGCACTGGGGCCAGAGACACTCAAAACCTATTCTCCTAGTTCTCTTCACATTGCTTGGTAGTGCTGGCAGAGCTAACAGCCAGAGTTACTATCGGTGTCAGTTTCTCCTGCTCCCTTCCCCTCTTGGCACATGACACTATATTGTTCTGATTAGGTGTCTTCGCTTGCAATGCAAGGTAGGTCCCACCATCAGATTTCTTAATAAATATCCTTTAGTTTTCAAATATAAAGGACAACCCCAATTGCAATGGGGCCAGGAACCAGGATCAGCCTCTCCCAAGCACTTTTGTGTCCCAGGACAGTTGGTGTGGGATGCTTGAGACTCAGCAGGGGAAGGTTCAGACTGGAGTTCATGTTGGGGGCTGCTGATGCTGAGACCTCATCCCCTCAACTGCCCCAGAGTCAGACTCCTCCACTCCTCCCTGCTGGATGGGGTTTCAGCCCTGTCCTCCTGCCCCATGGACAGGTGAGTGTGGGGTACAGGGGGCCAAGCACAGTCACCCCTTGTTCCTGAGTATAGGGAGAGGGGCTCAGCCATCTTCAGCTCAGCACTTTTCCAGGACATATCTCCTAGGGTAATGCCAGCAGGGAGGGTGACACCCTTGGATCATTGGATGCAGGGCACAGCAGCTTCCTCCCAGGACATGTGGCCCCACGAGGCAGGAGTGAAGCAGCTCTCCCAGCTCCAGACAAAGGGTTCACACAGTGGCAGAGGAGCAACATCAGCCTCCCACTACTGAACAAACCCTTTACAACTTGCCATGCACAGACCCTGTGCTGACCAAGGTGCTGCACAAGAAGCACCGTAACCAGCTGGTGGGTGCCATGGCACTGGCCTGGCCTGCTGGCCTCACCCTGGGTGATGGAAAGCACCAGAGGGATGCAGGACCTAGAGAACATGGCTGTGTGAAGCTGCAGCCAGAAAAGCCTCACTGTGTGTCCTGGTCTGCAGGGATGTAGCTGGCAATGGAGCTGCTGCTTTCTGTGAGCAGGAGGTGCATCAGTGGGGGTTCAACACAGGTACATGGGTATAAGATCAATGGGGATCTGTCTGAGCAAAGCAGAGTAGGGCAATGGTAGCACATCCCTTGGGCACACTACCTCAAATGGCCTGGCCTCAATGGGAAGCTGAGGGTGATGCTGGTCATGCCCTGCTCATGGTGGAGGAGTATGGGGGATGTGGGCTGAGAGCTGGCTTCCCTCAGCAGGACTCCTAGTGTGGCCTGGCTGGTGGACAAGGATGTGCTGGAGCTGGTTGGCCATAAACCTTGGGAAAGATAAGGAGGTATCTGTGTTGCTTAGGTAACTGCACAAGGTCAAGCTGCAGGTGCAGAGAAAGTAATGAGCAAAGGAGAAAACGAAGGAGTTAACTGTCTTTGTAAGAAGAGTTATTGCCAAAGAAAAAAAGTATGTGGCCTCTTTGTCTTTGGTAGCCAATCAGTATAAGACACGCTTAGCCAAAATTAGTGTAAGTTTGTAGATGACAGCCTAATAAACCAACATTTTGCTCGCATCAAGCTGCGTCCCGTCTCTCAATCGTGGCAGGGGCAGCAGGGAGTCCATGGCAGTGAGGGCATCTGTGGATAGTGGGGGATTGAGATGCTCCAGGCTGGCTAGCTGCAGTGGCCTGGTAGTTCCTCTCTCCAGGATGAGGGGGATGATGGGGGTAGACGAAACGAGGAGCAAGGTGAGGACACAGTGCAGGATCCAGATCCAGAGGAGGATGGCTGGCCCTGGAAGAAGGGAGGGTCACAATGTGGACAAGGAAGGCCTAGGAGGAAGGACATGGTGAAAAGGGTTGACAAGCAATCATTGGCCTGTGGGTGGGAGCACTATCTTGGTTGAGAGATTGATGTCTGTCAGAGAAATGCAAACCTCGTGAGTCTCACTATCCTGTACAGGAACCATCCCAGACAGAGAAGAGCCTCCAGCTCACACCCTGATTCATCAGATGAATATGGGACCACACATCTCATGTAAATCTTCCCACTTTCCCACACAGGTAGAGGAGAAACAGGAGAAGACCCAATGGAGACAGGAAGCAGATTGTAGGATATGCCTTTAGAGCCAGGCTGGGTCCCGAGTGAAGAATTTCCAAATGTCATGGTATTGTCAGGCTGGCAGACCTGAGCTCAATTCTGAGGACTTCGGGTGTGAAGGGAATCATTCACCATCAGTGCTTGTCCCTGCCTGGGAGCTGGGTGGCTCCATGGGGAGAGGAACCAGCAAGCAGGACAAGGCCTGAGCTAGATCCTGACTGATCAACCTCTCTATGTCCAGGTTGGGCAGCTGGGTAGTCCTGGCCCAATCCTGAGGGACACTGAGTGTGTGGGGAGGGAATCACAAACCTTCAGTGGATTTCCCTGCCTGGGAGCTGGACCTGATGCCTGGGAGAAGAAAGGGACAGGGTGAGAGCCTGCAGATGCCCCAAGTACTGCACAGACTCAGCAACTGTGGGGACAATCTATCAACTGTCATGATCAATAAATAAATGTCCTGCACAGCTTTCAGCAACTGTGGGGACAGTCTATCAACTGTCAGGATCAATAAATAAATGTCCTGCACAGCTGTGG
Organism: Acanthisitta chloris; assembly: GCF_000695815.1. NCBI lineage: Eukaryota > Metazoa > Chordata > Aves > Passeriformes > Acanthisittidae > Acanthisitta > Acanthisitta chloris. The sequence continues at coordinate 7,037 of NW_008676266.1, forward strand.
CTCTGGATGAGATATGGCACCACCACTCTCCCCTTTTCATGATGCTGGGGCCATGAGACAAGCACAATACTCTCCTGTGACTGGGAGAAGTGACTTTGCTGGTAAAGGATGAACTGCACACTGACTCACAGCATGCCAACTGCCTGGGAAAATGCATGGGGCATGGCAGGGCCACATGCCTCACCTGGGGTCTGTAGGACCCCACAGTGTTGCCTGTCCATTCCCTATTGCCATGTCTCAACTGTGACACTCAGGTTCAGGGGAGCACTAAGGGCAGAGATCCACATTTGGTTGCTGTTCTTGTGCTGGCATTAACATGCCTTTGCCCCCATGCTGTTGGGAAGAACATGAAGTAATTCCACTCCCCTTCTTGGTCTTTCAGACTGTGTAAGTCTGCTCCATCCCTGCAGAAGACTATTTGGGTAGCAGAGGCTTCCATAAAATCAGACATCAAAATACAATGTGATGTCTCCTCTGTGAGGCAATTGTATTAATGAAGAGGATAGGAGTAGGGAAGTAACCTGTAGAGATGGCACAGGGGTGGCCCATGACAGCATTACTGTTGTCAGGGCTGCAAAAAGCCTTGGATCTGGGGGGAAAAGAGTTTCCTGTCCTGGAATTCACATATGGGGAACAAAGCCCTACTCCCTTCCCATCCCCAGCCCTGCACAAATCCCTTTGCAGGAGCCATCCTTGTACTCACCATCACCTGGGGAGCTGCAGATGTTTTGGGCAATCACACTGACACCTGCACCTTGGGGCAGAGAGGGTTTTAGTTTGACGAGCAGCAACCCAGCTCAAACCTGTGCCCTGGACCACATGTCCATAGTTGACTCTTTGCTAGCTGAGCACCTTCAAAACCATGTGGCTCGATCCTGTATCTCCTTTTTGTCCTGGTTGGACACCACCCAAGCCCATTTTGGTTAGTTTGTGGTTCCAGGTGGATGCCTCTGATTTGCTAAAGCACTTTAGCATCTGACATGTCACACTATGACCCAAACACCCTTAGAGGCATTGGAAAATGCACTCTTTGGTGAGAGGTCCATGGTAGCTGGACAAAGCAATCTTTCTCCTCCCCTCACTGAAGAATCTCTGCCCCTCCTTTCTGCATGGCTGCTGCACACACCCTCCACACATCCTGTGTCATTCGCTGTGCCCAGTTTGGGTCCTGTCCTTCCCTGCTCAGCAGCCCTCCAGTCCTGAGCCCCAAGGCAAAGACATCCCCCGACTCAACGAGCAGCAGCAGGAGGAAGGCTGAGTGAGGAGACAGCCTGGCACATCCCACCTGCCCCAGCAATATTCTGGCACTGCAGGAACAGACTCTCCTTAAGTGGCTGCTGTTGGCTGAGCACAGCACAGCAGTTCAAGGACTGCCTGGACTGTGGCTTGTAGTGGACCTAGGACTGGTCCTGCTGCATTTCCATAGTGAGCAGTGCCTTGCCCACAACAAGTGGCTGTGGTGAGCAGTGGCCCTGCC
>NW_008676266.1:9017-12634 GCF_000695815.1 Acanthisitta chloris
CCCTGCCCCAGCCCTCCCTGTGGCTGCAGTGCCTGCACAGCCCCTGCTTGCATTGTTATACACTCAGACAGCACAGCACGAGCTGTTTGCCTGTCCCTTGGGATAGGCAGCATTCCCCTGCAAAGCCTTCCTGCCCCTTGGTCCCTTCCCTGCTCTGCCCTCTTCTCATTGCTAGTCCCAACTCTTCTTCCAGAAGGATGCAAGTGTTTCTGCCAGGGCAAACTGGACATGGTCATAAATGGCTATAGTGCTCTCAGGGTATAGGTAAGGCCATTGAGGTACATGTGGTTTTCTCCTCCATCCTGCTGTGGAAGGTAGAAAGGGAATGAGGAGGAGGATACCAGTATTAGAGGACAGCCAGATAAGGTAGTGGTTTTACCTACAGCCAAACAGGACAGATAATCTCTTGCTGGACACAACAGATGTTTCACTTGAGGCAGCTGCTGAGGCTGACACATCTCTGGCTCAGGCCCAACCCCACTTCCATGATTTCACTTTCTGGAACGTGCCAGGTAAAGAAGTGCTCCCTTGGGACAGAAATCTGCCAAAAAGACCAAAGAAGAGCAGACAAAAGGTTTGCACTCTTTAGTTCCCTGCTGTGGGAGGACAGTGTGGAATGAGGCTGATACCACTTCCTTGCACTTGATGCTGATGAAGCTGAAGCCAGAACTGCAAGACTAAGACGCTTCTCAAGGCTGATGGCTGTTAGATGGCTGAATCCCCAGAAAACCTGGGATCCTTTGTTCCTCTCCTGTTAGAGACTGGCCCAACTACACCATGCACACTTGATCCTTTTGATTATGGTAGTTGCCAGTTTGGCCAGGGCTGGAAGCCTCCTGCATCTTCCTGTGGCTCAGATGGTACTAATTCTTAGGAAATATATTGATAGGTGTAAGAGACCCAAAACTATGAATTGTTTTGTCTCTAAAATATACCCAAGTGCAGTGTCCCCAGAGGTAGTCTCCAACATGATGATTCTCAGGCCCTGCAATGCCAGAGGATCAGCTGGCCTGGGACATACAGATACAGAGGAGACAAAATAGCTGCCTCATGTGAGGAGTTCAGTAGGTGTTGTCACTATGACTCCCACTTGGTCAAAAAATTGCATGTCCACTGCCACAAAAGGACCCTGATAAGGACTGAATATCAAGACCTATGTGGGCTACAAGTGCTATCACCCTGGTCTACAAACTGCAATTAAGCTGTAAAGGACAATGGAGCCATAGGCATAAAAGCAGCAAGCTGACACCTCCCAGGCAAGAGATCTCTCCCACCAAAGAAGACAGATCTACAGGACACTGCTGGATCCATCGTGGCGACTATCCTTTGCTATTTATTATATTCTTTGCATATTTCATTCTTTCCTCCTTTTCCTCTTTTCTACCACTCTCTGCAATGCTAATAAAGTGAGTTGGAGTTTTAGATACCAACATCTGACCTCATTCGTGTCTTAATCTCACTCTGGGTATATTCAATCCAGAATTCCTTCTGCTTTTTGCTGATTGGGACAATAGGACAAGGAGTAATGAGTATAAACTGAAGGAAGGGAAATTTAGATTAGATATTGAGAAGGGGGTTTTTAGTGTGTGTGGTGAGGCAGTGGCACAGGTTGCCCAGGGAGGTTGTATATGCCCCAACCCTGGTAATGTCAAAGCCAGGTTGCATAAAGCCTGGAGCAAACCAGTCTACTGGGAAGTGTCCTTGCCTATGGCACCTGGGTTTGGGACCAGATGATCTCTAAGGTCCATTCCATCCCTTAACATACTATGAAGCTTAACATACTATGTAGAAGGAAGCAGGAGCTGGAGATGAGAAGTGTGTACATAGAGACTATTCAGAGGGAACATCAGGTTTAGAGGTAAGATTCACACCAGAGCTGGCGACAGCTGAATGACAGGGAACTAGCTTGGACACATTCTGTGGGGGGAGTGGCCTGGCTGCTCTCAGCAAGGCTCCAGCATGTCTGGGCTAGTCAGGGGATGTGTTAGCACTTGTTGCCCGAGGGCCTTGGGAGGAGTAGGAGTGGAGATGGGACCCTTGAACAGAAAGCCCTGTGTGCTGCCTCACCAGCCACCAGTTGGGATGTTGCTGGGGGAGAAGACATGTAACAGATTGTTGTGCCTTAGGTTAACCAATTGGTGTACACCTAATGTATAGAATATGCCAGAGAACACACTAAGCCAAGAAAACTAGAGGTATCTGTGAAAAACAACAATAAACAGACATCTTGCTTGCATCAAGCTGTGTCACGTCTCTCCATCGCCACAATTTTGCATGGAGATATTTTGGCTGTATCTGATCTGGTTGATGAATCATTTCTAAAAGCAGAGACCCTCCAGATTGTCTCTGGGACAGCCAGCTCACCCAGTATCCTGTTTGTCCCACAGAGAAAAGTCACAAGGACCACTGAGCAAGCAGGAGATTCCAGTGTCATGCCCAGGTTTCTGCCCAGCACCACATCCCTGTTCTCCACAACTGTTCTCCTTCCTCTCTTCCTTTGCAGCCTGTGAGCAGCTGCAGCTGCAGCCTTGCAGCCAAGCTCCAGTTGCTCTGGGAGGTAGCTGACCAACAGCACTATCTACTGGGTGCAAAAGATGACAGCAGAGAAGGAGGGAAGATTCCCCCCACTCCTTTGTTCACCCCAGGGAAGCAGGTACATAGAGTCTTTAGAAAAGACCTGAACATTGTTATTTGTAGCATCCTTGATCAGAGCAGAGGCTCCTGGGCATGGAGAGCAACAAAGGCTTCTTTTCTGCCATGCTCCACTCAATTGCACTCGGCCTCACACACCAGTTTCACAGCAGCAGCAAGGCTCTGGGGTTTCTCTGGCAGCAGGCTGAGGGTTGTTGGTCAGAGGCACTTGGTGTTCCTTTCTTCATTCTTGCGCCTGCAGTAACTGCTGGGCCATGACCTTCAGGCAAGCTGGGTGAAGACCCTGCAGAAACATTCTGCCACTTCACATCTGCTGTGTGACCTTGCTCAAATTCCAAATCCAGCCTGGAGAGGTCCAGGGCAGTGTTAGGATGTGCATTGTAGCCGCTTGACACGCACAGGTGTCTAAATTCAGGTGATGTGACACCATGCTGGCAACTTTGTCATGTACAATATCTCTTACTGAACTGAAGTGAAATTCCTGTCTGTAAGAGAGGCAGCCATGTGAATTCTACCCTGCAAGATCCAGTCCTGTGCAATGATGCTTCTAGTGGAACTTGGGTTTCTGTGGGCATCCAAGAGATCAATGCCCAGGTCTGATCAGCACGACACGAGGCTTCCAGGAAACATGCATTATGCTGCAGCAGCTACACATGGTGCTTGAAGCAGCAAAAGATTTAAAACAAGGAAGAGGGAGTGAGATTTGGCCAAGCCAAAGAGCACAGGAGCTCAGCATGGCCAGGAACCTCTACCCTGGGAAAGAAGATGGTGATACAGAGTTTGAAGCTTTAACTGGAAGCTGATGTCTTGAGGGATTTCCCTTTCCCATGCTCATGCACCCTGGTTCCATAATTTACAGAAACCCATCTGCTGCTCTCCTCTGTCTACCCACAAACCCAGAATGGAGACTGACCAGAACAGCAAAGCTGAGTCCCTTTCACACACAATTGCACAGGGAGATTTCT
>NW_008676267.1:0-34244 GCF_000695815.1 Acanthisitta chloris
TCACAGCCATCACAGCCCTCAGTCTCTCACTGCCCCCCAGAGCCCCACAGCCCTTCACGCAGGCCTCACACAGCCCCTTATAGCCCTCACAGTCCCTGTAAGCTCTCACAACCCTCACAGCCCCCAGAACCCCTCCTCACGCAGCCCCTATAGCCCCTCACAGCCTCTATAACCCACCACAGCTCTCACACAGCCCTATAGCCCCTCACAGTCCCTATAACCCACCACAGACCCCAGTCCCCATAAACCTCAGAGCCCCCCAGCCCCGAGAAATGAACCACCACAAGTACAAACCTGCAGACTCTTTTTATTAAATTCTCCCGTTTCATCTGTACAGAAAAAAATGCACATTATTATGTTCAGAATCTCAGTAACATCTCAAAATTACACAGCATGGACATGTAAAAAAAAACCCCAAAACAAACCAACAAACCAAAACAAAACCAAACAAAAGAAAAAAAACCAACCCAAACAAGGAGCAGCCAGGATTTATACACAGAAAGGGAAAACAATTTACAAAAAAAAAAAAGTCTTGTTAATGTCACATTTAAAAATGAAAATAAAAAGAGACTAAGTTCGAACAGCGTTTGCTGTACAAGAGGAATGCGCTGGGTCTGCTCTGTACACTGGGTGCCCCTCGCCCTCACGACACGGCACAGCTCCTGACCCTCCTTCACACCTTTCCCTTCTCTCCTAGCTCAGCACTTCCCAAGGCGAGAGCTATGTGAGCACATCTGACCCAGCCCTTGCAGGGGCAGCGGGGTGGGATTTCAGGAGCACGTTCACCCTGGAAGGGATCTTTTGCTATGGAATAAGATTTGGGTGTTGTGGAAGGAGAAAATCTGCCTCTGAGCAATGGTGTTACTCTTCCCTGTCCCATACAGAACTCAATGAGTGGATGCAGAATTCCACCAGCACAGGACAAACAGAGGTGCAGCTGAATTCTCTCTGGCACATGTGATTTGGGTCTCCCCTAACCGTGACTCATCGGTGGATGTCAAAAGGCAGGTTTGGCTCTCAAATGGGGAGACTACACAAAGATCAGTACCTGGGAGCTGCCTGGAGGATGCAAACCCCACAATTAAGAACATGCTCTTACACAGACCCACACTGCAGCTGAGTCCACACAGCTGTTTTGAATAGGGACAGAAGTGCTAGGTGAAATGTCCTGGTTTCATATCACACTCGTGCACTCACACACCTCAAAACTACCTTTGCTTTTCTTCTTAGAGCAAAAATAAAAATCCCTACAATCTTCTTTCACTAAATAATAAAGTTGTGTTTTAACAGAAGTCACCATTCAACTTGAACACAATTCCTCTACAACATTATGGGATTCCAGCGATTGATCCCTCTGGCTTGTCATGTTTCTTCCCTCTGTACCTACCTGCAGTTAGTTTCTGTACTTGAGACATTCACCTCTCCAGTGTTTTTCTACAATGTGCTTACTGTGAATCCTTCCAGAGCAAGACTGGTTATATCACACAAATTTAAGCATCAGATTCCGGAGGAAATGATAAAGTTTTGCTACAGAATTATTTGACCTTCACTAAATCCTTTCCAGCCCTTTGCAGGGGTACAGACATAGGGATACTCCAGCCAACCTGCTGGACAGTACTTCCAAGTGCCAGGAATTTCGCTCCTACCCAGATGAGCTACTCCAGCAGCCTAATGACAAAAGCAAGGCAGGAGAATCCCAATTTGAAACTCTCAAAAGGACTTGATTAGTCTCGCTAGGTAAACAATAAATAAGCTTATTACTGTGAACAAGGATGAACAGTAACAAGCAGCAGGAGTGAAGTAATGAGGTGCACATCACACACAGTTCCCAACACGTGCATGTTCCATCTCTTAGGAAATATAACTTGTTAACCCTCTCAGCAGCAAGGCTGGGCTCAATCTCAGAGGCCTCCTCCAACCTTGATGACTCTATGATTCTATGCCTTGCTAGATCCCAGTCATCCACATCCCTTCCAACCACACCCTGACCATCAGCATCACCAAGTCTAGATAAACTCTCCAAGAAAAGGTTTTGTAATGATGAGGAGAAAAAAAGCGACCAGCAACCACCTCCTGAACTGCCTTTAGTGGAAGGCAGCCTTCTCCGGCAAGAGGCAAGGGTCACAAAGAGGAAAGAGTACCAAGTGTTTTTTTCACACTAACACTTCTCTTGGCTGACTGCAGCTATTTCTAACACTCTGTTACATCAGAGAAGTTAAAAAGGCTTCCTCAAGTTCAAGGCAACAGCAGTATTTCTATCTTACAACCATTTCTCACACCTTCCTGTAAGGGTGGTGAGGCACTGGCACAGGCTGCCCAGAGGGGCTGTGGACTCCCCATCCCTGGAAGTGTTCAAGACCAGGTTGGATAGGGGTCCCACCCATGGCAGGGGGGTTGGAATGAGATTAGCTTTAAGGTCCCTTCCAACCCAAACTATTCTGTGATTCCATGAATCTTTCTTTCCCTGCAGCAGAAAACAGTTACCTGCAGGCAAGATGATGTGTTGGCAATGGCACAAGCAGGTTATTTTTGGAAGAGTACTCCTGTGGGTTTCTGTGCTTGTGAAACCTCTGGATCTTTTAGATATGCACAAAAAGGAGAAGAATTTTTCAAGACTGGAACTGGCAGATTTTTAGTGAAGAGAAAAGCAAATTTGGTCACTGGCAGTGGCCCCTTTTTTAAAATGTGAAAAGCTAACATGCTCAATGACAAAATGGCCTGGATCCTCTGCCCGTGTCCACCTTTTAAAAGGTGGGTCGGTGTCTTTATGGTGACAAAGGGCATCTGAGGGAATTGTGTAGAGATTTATTTAGTATCCTACTTTTGCTTACAAGGGCCTCCAGCCACATACCTCTAACACCATCCCAGCACACTCACACTGAATCAGAACTCCCAGGTGAGCCAGCTGACACAGGCAGAAACACCACCAACCACAGACTAATATCACTGCAGAGCACAGACGCCTAATGCAGCGCTCCAGGCACCCTGACCTTAAACTTCTCCAAATTAAAAAGCAAGAAACCCCAGAAAGCCTTGTATCTGAAAGTAAAGAAAGTCACCTTCAGAGCTGAACAGGGTTTACATTCAGAACTATGGCTACAAACCTACAATTTTCACTGCAATGTCTTTTGGAATTTAGTGGAAGATGCTATTTCTAGACAATAAACCATCTAATTAGGCTTTTCAAACTCATCAGGTTACAAAATGCCTTCTCAAAAAGTCACAACAGTTTTAAAAAAGCCCTCTGATGGCAGTTTAATTATGCCTGATAGACATGTTTTAGCAGCAGGACTCGTGCCAGCAGGCAAGGCTGCACCAAGATCCCACTTCCCTTGCCGGCAGCTCTGCGAACACACCCATCTCTACAGCAGCCGTTTCAGCACTCAGTCAAGTGAAACAACACACACTTCTAATTGCCAAACTAACATTTGTGGTGTTACACACCTGTGCTACCTCAAAGGACCTGATTAACTGTTCCTCTTCTGCTCCACTTCATGCTGTCAAGCTCCATTAGCACGAGGGAAGAGGGGCAAGAGAAGGAATTCAGGCTTAAATTCTGTTCTACCTAACCTCTGAATGGCAATCCTACCATGCACTAACTCTCCACTCTGAATCCTCCTCGTTGCTCAAACTTTGGCTACTGCTTGCCTTGTGTTCATAGTACTTTGCTACAAAACCAGAAGTGTTTGTGAAAGACTCACTAGCACAGTAAGGCTAAAACCACATCACTAACAGTTTTCCACCCATCCTCAGAGCAGGATGAAGGCATGTTTGCAAAAAGCTTCAGTTGCAGCAAAAGCTCACAGTATTTTGTATATGCCATTCCATACACACAGCAGCATCAGAATCAGCTGGTCCACACTCCAAAGTGTCTCAAAACCACCTCCAATGTTCTTCTAGAGAACAATGAGGACTGGAAACATCAGGTCTTACCTAGCAGTGTGCTACGTGGGAAAATAAAGTTATGGTTCAAGCATCAGCCTAAGTTGGACAGCTTCAGGCACATGGTTTTTACCACAGCACACACAGGTGAGCACATGTAAAAGGTGAATAAAATATATCCAACTCTACACATGGACTCTCATGCAGCCTCTTCTAGATCTCACCAACAAACTCCACGTTTCAGTCAAAGCACCTGTCTTATGGCCTCCATACCTCCTTGGACTTGAGGAACAAAGATGATGATAAGAAGAGGCCACAGCTACTGGTGCAGCTTTCCTAAAACACCTGCTTTGGGCTCCTGGGTGTGAGTATTAGGTTCTGGAGGTGTAACTACACATAATGTGAGTGCACACACATTGATGGTATCTACGCAAAAGCCACTTCCCTTAAAGATCCAGATGTTTATGCCTTTCATACAACACTATCATCCTCTCATCCACTCCTGCTTGACCTTCTGGACCAGCACCTGTGTCCTGCATCCCAGGAAACACCAGCTGCTGTCACTATCAATCATAATTGTGGAAATGAAAAATCACTCTTCAGTGTTACCATTCAAACTGTTGAGACCCAGGCCGTGGTGACAAACCACTGTGCTAGCCCACAAGTAACCATTACACAGATAGAGCACGTGGAGTGTTTGGTCGCTTCCCGCATCACTGGCGGAGCACTGCCCTGCCGGTGTGTCAATACCATCTATAGCCAGTTAATTTGGAAGGGGAACAGCTTAGCAGCCGTGAGGTAAAATAAAAGGAGTGTTAGAATTTTACTGCATCATCGCTAATAAAGAATTTAACCGAGTAACTGATCAGGGCACTTAATGCCCACTGACAGCAGCACTGTTCACTACTGACAGGCTCTATGCACCTCGTGTCTACACCATTTCTTTAATCTACTGAAATACAAGTTGTACAGCTCATGTGAATATTCAGTCCTGGTCAGTATTTTATTCTATCTTGCGAGCGGCAGAGAAAGAAAGGGAGGACATCTTTTCAGCCAAAAAAAATCCACAGTCACAAAAGCAGGATATTCACTAGGAGATGACACCACTGACTGGTGTCCTTAGGTTGTCCAAGACTATGCTCTGAAGATGCTTTACACAGACGAGCAAGATGTCCAAAACAAGGCCAACTGTGGTGTAAGATGCAATTTACCCTTTAATTTCCTGCCTCAATTTCACCCAGCCACAGAGGATGACTAGATTTCAGTATGAACCGTTACCTAAATCATATAGTCGGTATGCAGATATATGTCTGTCTTTAAAAATTTACTTAAAAACTGCTTGAGCTGCAGGTCATATCAGTCTGATTTGGAGAGTGAAGGCAGTTCCAACAGTACAACAGAGACTTGTCTACAGGCAGGTAAACGAGAGTCTGCTAACAAAGGGTTAACAAAAGCTGCTGGCTGGGCTGCCAATGTTGCACACAAACTTTCATAGGATGAAGATGCTGTGGATGAGATCCAGGATGGGAAAACTGAGCCAACACCTGCTGCTGTTCTAATTTTTTTTTTTTTTTATTCTCCTCTCACAAGAGGGGGTGGGTTGACTATACAGAGGAGGGCTGTACAAAACTGGGCACTGGGCAGGCATTTCTTCAGCAGGCAATCCAGGCTCTACCTGTCCTTGAGCTCTCTTGTCACCCGCTTGGTGATGCGTCCACACATCAGGCCGATGAGGAAGAGTATACAGATGCCGAACGTGATCACAGACAGTATGTAATTCTTGGACGGAGAGGTCATAACTTGCATGGCAAGGTCAGAAAAGCCTTCTGCTGGGGCAACCTGGAGGTGAAAAGGGAATAACTGAGCCAAGCTGTGCTTTCCATGCAAATCCTCAACCATGGCATTTATCAGCTTTAGTTTCTGGTACTGCTATTGCCTCTGTCATCGTCAGACTTGGCCTGAACCAGACACAAAAGCAGGGCTTGCAGTGATTCACCTGAAGGAACTGCTGCTCAGTTATAAGTTCTGCTTAATAACATCAAGCTCTGCTGCCCCTTTTCACTGTCCCAGACCACCTCCACAAGAGACTAAACCCTGTGTGCACAAAAGACAGTTTAATTCTGCATTGTTTGGGATGAATCCCAGATATAGAGATCAAAGTCCAAAAAAAGAAGACCTGATTTCAGCTTTTCTGGATCAAACTCAAAAATACTAAACTTCATTCAGAGACAAGAATTTCATTACAGTTGAAATTTTACATAAACATACTGCAACAGAAAGATCTAAAGCACAAAAAAAGGGAAATCCTTTACCTTTGCAGCATAGCTCCACATTTCAATACGATCGTTAAGGCGTTTCTTGCATTCAGGCTGCAACCTCACACGCTTATCTTCCAGAGCTTCCATTAAGCATGACATCTCTGTAATGCCAGAAGATGGTGTTAGAAAATAGACGCAGCAGCTTCAACAACATGCTAGGGAAAGGAGTACTTCCACTCTCATGAAGGCTGACAGTTACATGGCTTTCCAAACAGACTTGCCAGCCAGGCAGATTATGTACAAAGCCCTGCTGTACCCACCGGAGCCAGCAATTTCATCAAGATTCATGATCAATATTGCATTTTGACTTCCAAAAAGAAATTACAGTACATATCCAGTATATAATTCATGTGATTTACATGAGATTTTATAAAGTCTTATAAATTTGCATCTTTAATGAGCTGTACTGTAAGTTCCATGCCACTACCCTTTCGAGAGAGCTAAGATCAAATTCAGCTCAGGAAAAAACACAGTCTTATCTTCTTAGGCTTGCTAGGAGTTTCTTTTGATCAATGAAACATTTTGAAAAGTTTAACTTCCTGAGTTCTCACACAGTCCTGTGGAAAGGAAATGGGATCACAGTGTTCTGGTGCCTATGGAGCAGCTTGGCCAACTCATAAGCTTTTATATGCTCATATGAGACACATAAAATTTTGTCTTTTATACTCATGCTACCATACTTGACTAATCCCTAATTGGATGCTTTCTGTTTTGCAGTGAAGTTATTTAGTTCACAGCAAACAGGCTGCAAACTTTAAACTAACTCCAGACTTTTAATACACAATTGTCAGTTCAAGCGCTCGGAGGCAGAGTCCTCTCTAAGCCACAGACTCCTGCAGACCTTCAGTGCCAACAGATCAGAATACACATCAAAAGAATTATGACAAAACAGGAATAAATAAAGGATATCCAGAATTTCAGAAAGGCTTTCAGTAACCAGCATGAAAGATGATGGTTAGAAAAATACTTGGATGCTATTTTTAATGCCAGATAAACTCAGAGAGATGGGAAAGTTCAGAACTTTTTCCTCACTTGCTTTTCTTAAATAGCCATGAGTACTACCCAGGTAGCTAACATAATACCAGTAACAAAGTGAAAGTGCTTTACCTCAAACAGGAAAAGAAAGGGTAAGGAAATACTTGAATAAGTTCTGTTTCAAGTGGTCTGAACTTATTGAACTCAGTCTTGGAGGACTTGAAACAGTTGGAATCTCAAAGGCTTTAGCTGCTATGTGAACTTAGAAAGTGAAGTCATGATTACCTATCCTCTGCAGCAATGCTGGAAAGGAAAAAACTGGTATCTTTAAGCAGAGGAGACAAAAATGAAATCAAAGTACTTCAGTTTCATTTTAAATTATGAAAGGAAGGAGCAAACCATGGACAAAGAGTGACACAAAGAAAGAAGGACCAAGGGGATTAGTTAAGAATGAACCTCAGGAAACCAAACCAAGAGAAGCAGCTTAATTCCAGGGAAGCTTTTGATAGAGTCGTAAGTAAGCTTGGGAGCTGTATCTTGTGTCAAGCTGATACAGGGTGGGGGACAAACCTCACTGAAAAATGAGTCCATGTGTATTAAGAGCTCATTTTCATTGGGATTTAACTGAGGAGGGATTTTATAGAAGGTTTATGGATCTGCTATCACACACTATTGTCAGCAGTCACATGAATGATGGCACATAAAATATACTCATTTAATCTGCAGATAAGGCTGCAAGGATATTAGATCAGGATTGAGGAATAGGTCCTTGGACACAAGGAAGGACTTCTTGATACCCATCCATCTACCATCTCTGCTGTTCCATCCTGTTGTCCACAAAGGATTAGTGGAAACATCTTGTACTTAAGATAATGGTGGTAACAACATGCAGGTGAAGTATCTCAGGACTGAAAGGTTATACAAGTGAAGTCAAGCACTTACGGCGTCCTCTCCCAGGTGGAATGGCAGCACAGTGGTGTTTGATGTCTAGGGCACAGGCTGTGTGGAGCACTGGGTCAACAAATATATCTGCTTTGCTTTCCTTCAGCATGTTGAGCACTTCCTGGGGAGAAGGAAATTACAAGTATGCCTCAGAAAAAGGAGAGAGACGAAAACTCATGCTGCTTAATGTTTCTGGAAGGTGTATCATCTTTTTCAAACCAGGATCATGACCACTGGCCTTGGATGAGGCTATGAATGCTGGCTTAGACTGAAATAAATGTCCTGCTTTGCAATGATTACAGCAGTTACATTCATTAAAACACTCCTGTTAAACTAAAATACAAAGTCAGTATGCCAGGGTTACTGCAGTTAGAACTGGAATCAGCTGCTATAGCCATGGGGCAATTCACAGGGCCTCAATTATACAGCCAGTGCCTAGGCCATGCCCAGCACCCAGGAAGTCTACAATGGAGACAGCACCAGGAAACAGATTAGTAACGAGAAACTTTGGCAACCTTAATCAAGCAAGGATTCAAGCCTGGAATTGCAAAGGAGGCACTGTCGACACAATTTTCACTGGCAAATTGAAACTGAATTGAAACACTGCAGGCCAGAACTGAGATGTGTGGGGAAATTTTAGAGCTATGGTCTCATACTAGCTACAACATGGCCTGGGCTGTGTTCTGGAAAAATCAGGCTTCTGCAGGGACGAGATGCCTTTTAGAGCACATTCAATTTCTTTTCTTTACCTTCTTGCACATTTCAGTTTTTATTTTCAGCAGATTCACTTTCAGACATTCTTCCACCTGCCCAGTCTGTTCCTGAGCTGCTGCTTCTTCTGCACACAAGCTGGAAATCTATTTTGAAAAATGTGTTTTAACATAAATAGTTCACAACAATCATTCTGCCTTTTAGCACATTTATATCTCAATACATTAGTTCATCACAGGGCACAGCTAGAGAATATGTGATGAGATTCCTTCCCCCCCAAATCCCCAGAGCCAAATGCAGCCTGGCTCATGCAATATGCATACCCTTTGAAACCCAACTGCAAGAAGTCAATATTGCTGTACTGAGGAGGAGGGCAGGGAGGAAAACAGCATGGAAAGAATGTGCAAGTATGAAATAAGTAACACTTGAAGTATGGCCAACTCTGCTATCAAAAGTTAAAACTCAAAAACCTGACTGTGTTCCAGTTAAGGCTGACAAGACCAGAGAACTAACAGACATTTTTTGACAACAGGAAAGCAGTATTTTTCCATAGTCACAAGTACAGATGAGATCCTAGGTGAAAAAATTAACTTCATATTCGCACTGCACAGGGAACTGCAATTCCTGCACACTGGGCAAAATCCACGAGCAGAGAATCTGACTAACTAGGAGCAGCTCAAAGGACTTTTTGTTTTTATTATTAGGAAAGGTGATGCTTTAAGAAAAAAAACCTGTTACATGAAGGGAGTTTTCATCCTGTAGAGGTAGCTATGGAGGTACTTGTCCTACCTACCTCATCAGAACAATGCATCTGGAGCTGGGGATCCAGCCGATAATCAAGGGCTGATTCCTGGATTATCACTCGGATTTGGTCCTCGCAGTCTGGAGAGAGACGCTATTAAGAGGAGAAAGTCATTAACTCACTCATGACCTTTATTTTCATAAATCAATCCTCTTGCACTTTAACCTCTGTATTTCCTAATACCAGTACAGGAACATAAACCCCTCATTTATGTACAGCCTGTTACATACAGTGAACACACCACAAATCTGATTTGCTATTCAACGACTGTTGCTCAGCACGATCCTGCAGTTTCTCATCTGCATGCACCAGCTCTACTCACCTGGTCTGCATATTTCAACTTCAAGCATGAGATGACTTGCCCTTCCAACTCTGTATCATCCTTGGCCCTATTGAGGATATTTTGGCAGAATTTTGGTATGTCTGCTTTGCATGCCTTCCTGAGCACAGGATTCAAGCGGTAATCTAACAGGGAAAGATAACAGAGCTTCATTAGAGCACACACCTCCTCTGGCTGCAGAACATAACACTTTGAAAGAGACTGGAGAGAGATCTCCTGGATGACACTGTACCACCAAGGAGCTTAATTTTTGGGAAAAATAGTATATTTTCACCACAGAATCTCAACTTGTGAGATAAGAGTTTCAGGAATAAAGAGGATTCAGCAACACATACTGACCCTCAGGAACATGACTAAGATCAGGGTGTGCACTGAAAACCACAAACAAGAATAGAAAAAAATTATATTCTTCCAGCCATGCAGAACACTCAGCAGCTCAAGGAAGCAAGTTAAGTTTTTTTCAGAAGAAGATACCTGTGTTCTGTGTAATCTGGCGCTTGGTAATCATCTGCTTGCATTTAGGATCCATCACTTCACTGTTCTTGTTTTGTTTCAAACACTGCAACATATTTTTTGAGTCTGCCTCTGGACAAAACCGCTACCAAAAAAACCCAAAAAACAGCAAGTTTGATCACTAAGCACTTGAAAAAACAAAACCCCAAACCAACAGCTTCCAATTCATGGAAGAGAATAACCACCTGGCCAATGCAGATGTATACAGCCCAAATACCTCCTATTAGAAAGAACAGTGTTACTCTCTGAATTGACTGTGGGCATTAAAGTCTCTGATTATGGACTGAGCGCTGAGCTGGACAGTCCTGACTGGCTTCTAGGCACCACCTCATGTTGGTCTAATTCTTGCAATCCTCACTATTTCTGTGAGATCACAGGTCTTTTTTTAAGAGCATGAATCTGCACTGGAGAGCAAAAACTTCTCCAGATGTTGTTTTCTGGCCAAAACATGGAGTCAGGGCACTGCACACAGACCACACATAATAGTGTTTCAGGGCTTGCAATTCTGGCTACTGTGCAAGAGTATCTTGCATGAACATTCTCTGCTGCTTTCCACATGGTACCATTTTAAGTCATCATTTCTAATTTTAAATTTTGCATGAAAAATTGCTTTATTGGTTTAATTAAATTAATTAAATTAATTTAACTAATTTTAATTAATTACTTTAATTAATTTAAATTAATGCTTTATTGGTTTGATGAAAGTCTGTGTGCACCAGGTCAGCAGTGAACTGAAGACATTACTCTTCTCTGTAATCATAACTTCTTCCCCTTTGCTAAAAGCCAATCCAAACCCAATATGACTGGATGAAAACTGCATTAGAAGCCTCAGCACAGATTTCTTCCTCAATTCTACTGGCAGTTGGGAAGACAAATTTATTAGCACACAGGCTTTGATCAGGAATTTGAAAGAGAAGAGCCCTGAAGAAACTTCAGGCTGATTCAGAGTTAAGAAACAGATTACACTGCAAAAAAGCAATCATACTTCTGAAACAACACAGCATTCTTGCAATAAGCCTTCATGGGAAGCTCAAAGCCAGTAGAGCTCTTATATCCCAACCCCACTCTCTTAAATGAGCTCACTACCATTACCTTGATCATCTGCTTGCAGACTCTCATGAGTGTGTAGTCCAGTTCTGGATCCATCATCTCTGTCTCCTGCAGTTTAAAAACCTTCTGGTGGCACCGTGTACTCAACTGCTTCTTGATTTCTTTCAGGCACTCAATAATCTACAACACAGTATTGCAATTGTAACAGACACACTTGATATGGTTCTGTCATACACTGCTCTGCGTTCCCCCGATGGCTACAGCACCTGACTGGGGCAGTTAAGTTCCCAATGCCTAGATTTTATCCAAGTCATTACCAACGCTTATTTGCAGGACTTGCTTTAAGCTCATCTTTTCTCACAAAGATTTAAGGAGATGAAGGAGGTCTCCTGGACTCACTCCAAAACCCCTAATCTCATCTTGCAGACATTCTGCCTAAGAAATCCTTAGCAACATTTGCAGCAACCAGCTGCTAATAGCTTCAAACCAGCACTAACTGAAGAACGAAGTGCTCACAGCACTGCATTCTCCCAGTATTAATGCCTGTGCACCACTGGAAAAAAAAGAAATTAACATTCCAAAGTACTACCAAAACATTTCAGTGATATCAATATGAAAATCTCAAGCTGCACTCACAGGGGCAAAAGTGTTCTTCAAAAGTTTGCTGAAATGAAAGTACAAATTAAATTTTGAATTATTAATAAAACCCATTACCTGAGCATTGCCATAGGGCATGTTTTGGCAGTAATTCTTGATGTCACTTTTACAAGCCTCATACAGTTCTGGTTCAAGTCTGATATCCTCCGTCTGCAGGAAAAAATTACAACATGAACTTTTAAGTAGGCCTCAAGACTATTTTACTTTGCTAATCCCCTAACTAGAGGCCTCTACTCACAAATGCAAGCAACTCTCACAACAGGCATTCAGTTTCTCTGAAGTTAAGGGTCTTGGCTGTGGGAAGTGGTGTTAGTGGGAAAACAAATTTGCAATTCCACACAGAGATCCGTTAGCGATTTAGACAGAAGAAAGAGTTTTATATCAAATTTTAGAGCTTGCAAGTTGTTTCCACTGCTTCTCCTAAAGGGGAATCATCACAAACATCCAAGACAACTAAAATCTTTCCATGTGAAAGCTAAAGGACTTATTAACAGCCACCCATCTAGTAGGTGATCTGGAGGGTGTGAATGAAGTTTCCTGCTTTTGGTGATGCCCAGCATTTGAATTCTTCCATACAAAGGCAGAGTGCTGCCTCTTCTGATATGGGTCTACTTAAGGTGAAGCTTTAACACTCAAACAGTATCTACTGGACAAAGACCTTAAGAGTTTATTGCTGCAAGCACTGCAGCAGGAAGCTGAGAGGCAGCCTTGCCTACCAGAACAAACACTACTCCTATTTATCCACTGAGCAACTTGGAGCAGCTGGAGTCGAGTTGCTTCATCTGTGCTTGTTTCCTCAGTCTGTAAAATGAAGCTTTTATTCTCTCCTAGAGGACTTTAAGGACATCAGCATGTGTAGCACGTTGCTATCTAACACTAAACATAATCACTTCTAGCTGAAATTCCAATGACCATTTAGATTGCCTTAGCCTTCATGAGACTATATTTAAGGCATTAAAGTAGACAATCATTACTTTCACCGTGAAGGGCAACTGAGCCTCACGTTATAAGAAGAGCAGAAAAAAAATTAGATACATCTCACAAACGAGCTTCCTTTTTCCCCCAGGGCGGACAAACCAGGAAGCTTTAATTGAGGGACCTTGCTACAAGAGAGGGCAGACCAAGAGTTTCAGGCATGTTTACCATCTCTAGCTCCTCAACACGCAGCTGTTTGCGGCACTTCAGAGAGACCCTGTGCTCCTTGGCATCCTGCAAAGTATCATTGCGCACAGTTGTGCTCAGACAGATCACTACATCCACCCTGCAGAAAAGAAAACAGCTTTTTACTCATACACCCTCCACTAAGACTGGCCAAGGTTGGTGTTGGATCCCACATCAGAGAAACTGACTCCAATAATCCAAACACAGTATAAAGTCCTGGTGCATTTGTGCATCTGTGCTTACTTGTAGCCTGGGCACAGCTTTATGCAGAGTAACTGGATCACAATTAAAACCTAAATTGGAGCCTAGATCAGCAGACAGGAAGATAATATTCAAAACCTCACCTCCCCTCTGCCCAGCAAGACCCCTGCTCTTAAGTCATGTCAGCACTTTAGAAAAGCTTTGCTTAATCTCAGAAACAGATGAAGGTGAGTATCTCCACAGCATTGCAAGCAATCCTTTTACACTGTGGGAAGGGCATTTATATCATAAAATGCAAATAGTCCTGCTACCCACAAACAGGACTGACCTTGTGTGTAGTTTAGCCTTACGTCATTGCAGTACGCCATTAAAAAAACCCCCACCTTATATTGAAATGAATAAACCAGCTAAAACAAGTGGGATGTTTTCCCTTCCCAGATCAGCAACTGGAACAACACTAGTCTGCCTCTTAGAAGATGATGAATCTAGCAAGGATATAAAACATTCTGGCACATGCAATCCACTAATTGTAATCATTAGCTAATTTCACAGCAAGGAAAGTAAAGAGGACAGGTTTGTATCCAGGAGAAAGGCAGAAGTAATTTAAAGAGGCAGCCAACGCCTCTACCTTAAGCATCTGCAGAACACAGTCACTAAGGGAACACACACAAAACAATCAGCCTTAAAAGGAAGTCCAACGTTTTCTGTCCTATCATGAAATATCCTGTAAGTGAATTACATCTTTATACAATCAGATTACTGTTGGGTCAGGCACTACATACTTTTTTTTGATGTTGGGGCAAAGTTTCAGCACATCCTCTTTGCAAGCCATTTTAAACTTGTATGAGAACCTAAAATCTTTCATTTGAACCTGCAAGAGAGAAATGGGGAGAAAAACAACTTTGGTCACCTGGAGTTAAAAAGAAGTGCTGCCCTAAAGAATACTTGTTGAATTGTAAAAGCAGCAAATGCTTTTGCCCACAACTTATTAGCATGGAAGCAAGGGGTATGCTGCACTGCTGAAGAAGTCGGGACTCTGTCTACCACACACCAGGGAGGAAAGAAGACCTGAAATTACATCAGCTTCAGAAGTGACCATTTATGATCAGGCATGCAAGTACAACTGTCTGAATTCACAGGGGCTCTTTAAATACAGCGGGAAATCAATTCCAAATAAGGAGGGTTTTCATAATTAGCTAATTTCTATCAACACCATGAAAGAACAGAACATAGGCTTCCGCTGACAGCAGACAAAAGCATTGCTTACCAGCTGGAAATGAGTAACTCCAATTGCACATTTTTCATTCATTTCCTTCTGGTGTTTGTTCTGTATTAGACACTCCATCAGGTCCCCAGAATCAATCTGGTTGTCTGCAACCTCCTGAAGAAGAGATGAAAGGCTTAAAAATGAGCTGCTCTTACAACACATGAGTTTTATGCTCTTTTAGCCCACTGTGACCAGGAAATAATGGAACTTACAGTCACCATTAACTGACCGCCCTAGAGTTGCACCACACAAGTCTACTACACAACTACACTTACACAGTTCAGAAATGAACCATCTCAGGAACATAGACACCTTAGACTCAGGAGAACACACTGCAGAGACTCAATGCTTACAGGACGTATTACAATTAGGTGCCTTCATTGCTATTTAACTACTCAATCCTAGATCGGTGTAAAAAGTTATTTCAGCAGTGCTGAGCAGCTGCACAGGAGAGCAGCTACACACACTGCTTGCAGGTAAGAGAGAAGGAAAAAAGTGTGGGTTTTAACTCACTGTAAAGAGTGTTTTTCCCAAGTACAGGGCAATTTCCATCTTCAAACTAGCTTTTATACTAGGGCTCTGACAGCAGCACAAGTACTAGGTGGAACTAAAGATTTTTATTTTGGGGGGATTCTTTAAATTAAAGACTTTTTGAACTGATTACCTCTGATTTTACTTTTGAAGTGTAGCAAGAACTAACACTAAAACCCTCTAACCTTTCCTACAAAGTAATTTTTCCTCAAAGATATTCACACTATTATGGAGTACTCACATGACAGAATGTCTGGATAATGGGCTCACATGCTCTCATCAGCAAGGCTTCAATTTGAATGTCCTGCAGAAAACATGCAATATTCCATTTTCACAGTGAATGGACAAGAAATTAAGGCTCTGAAAAAAACCCCTGTGACAACAAGTCAAACTCAACCCAGTTTACAGAGTTTTGAAAATGCAATCCAGACAGCTTTGCCCTTCAGTTCTGGAAATCCCAGGGTTCACTCTTGCCAGCAACACAGCAAATGCAAGACAAGCATTCCAGCTTAAGGCAAGAGCCTGGTCTCCACAGAAACTCATGGCTTGGATAATTCAGCCAGTCTCTTCCAAACTGGGTGCTAAAGCACTAGAAATTCACCTTACACCTAGGTAGGTGTTGAATATTTATGATAGTTCTGAGCAAACCAAAGTTTCTCAGCACTGCAAGGAAGCTTTCCCTAGGGCAAAATGTAAATTTTAAGAGATATGGGGAACAGTCTGGGGCGCAACACTCAAATCTGCAGCTTCATAAAACAGATAAAGCTGCCAATCTCACTGAACATCTACTGATGTTTCAGGTGGTTATTTCTTCCAAAGTTTTGGAGAGGGAAGTTGCAATATGGCATTCAAAAATACTCGCAAGCAAGACCACAATCTGAAGAACTATCATGTATCTTGACTTATATTAAAGGTAACTGGATTATCTGTGCAAGAAATCTTAGCTTCAGTACCACAAGTGATCTTTTAAGCAGGAGAAATGCCATTACCATCCCAAAATCCTGAACTCTTGTTCATTTCTCTTCCTCAAGAACCCCCTGAGAAAACCCACTGTATGGGGTGAAGAGAATGTTCTCTGATCCACGAGAGCTGCATTTCTACAGCTACTCTAACTTCAATTTTTCCATCATGATCAAAATGACATGCTTAACTAGACACGCTCAACTATTCCCTTTACCCCAGGCTGAAAAGCACTCACCTCAGACTCCAGCTCAGTGAGGTTTCCCACTATGTCTCTGCAATCAGACACCAAGTCATCCAGATGGTCCTGAAGGCATTCCAGCTCCTACAGAAACACACATTTAAGTGTGGGATCCAAGAACCCAAGTTGAAGTTTTGAGCATACAATACTGTTACACATGTGAAACTCCCTCCCCTTTGTAAAGTCCTAAATCTCATTTGATCCCAGTCCTCTACTGACACCCCCAGAACTCACGTCACATATGTAGTGATGATTGAGAATGTTGGTCTAGGATGTTATCACTTGTCCTCAAAAACTGCATGATGTGCTTTCACTTCGGGAATATCACATTTAATTTGCCCTCTGCATAACCTTAAGGAGAGGTTAGCTACCCAAAACTACAACCCATGATGGGCCTTTAAAAATGACACTGGTCTATGCTCTATGGCATCTGCTGCTGAATGGCTCCTTCTCGACAGCCCTGCTAGGGCACAGCAATTTAACATGAAAGTATTTGTTGAAACTTTGTTAAGTAGCTGCAGATGTAAGTTCAGTTCTGTATAAACACAGGAAGCATGTCAGTATTTGCCAAATGGAAATGGGATAAAGTTTATGTGGGAAATGTCAAGCTTGTAACAGAATACTGCAAATAAGAGGTTGAGGGGGGTGGGGTTGCTTCACTGAAGTCCTTCTTGCTAACTATCCCTTTCCCCCTTCTCATTCTACTACACATTTGAACCTACTGAAGCCATGCAGCATGCACAAAGCTTCTTCATATTGCCTCAGTCTCTCAGTCTGGTGAAGATTATGTTTCAAGCTGCACTCATTTTTAATACATTCTCAGCTATAAAGAGACAGCTAAGAACAAGATGTCCCTTTATCCCCCTTTTGCCCTTCCCACCCCTCCAGCTTTGCAAACAAAGCAGCAGTGATATTGTGCACAGTACCTGCCCTGTCTCTGTTTTTTCACTGCACCACTTCCCCAGGTCAATCATGCACTTGTCCTGGAGGGCTGGGTCCAGCTTCACATCCATGGCTCGCTGATGGAGGATTCTCTGGACTTCTGCTCTGCACTCTCGTGATAGCTGCAAAGAGGACAGGGAGTGTTTAGCACATGGAGGGGGTCTAAATCCATATAGGGCAAACAAGATGCTGTCAGGTGAGGTTCTGGGAGTGACCACAAATGCCATCAGCAATCCCAGAAAGCAAAGAGTCCTGTACTGCTCAGGCCTGCCAGGGTCCCCACAAGCTATTTGGGCTCCAAAAGGGTTCAGAGCTCTGTCATTTCATTTGGATAGAGGCTCCTCTCATTCCACCAAAATTAACTGTATATTCTTAAACCTTTACTTTTTGATATGAGATGTCAGAGCAGCCCCCTAGGCTATCTGCTGCACTCCCCCTTCACTCAAAGCCACAGACTGCTTCTGAGGAAGAAAGTCAAAATAGCTCATGCCCTCAATACCAAATGGGAAGCTCAGAATGAGGCAACACAGTCCAGCTGTAATTTCTTCTCAGCAACCCCCTCTGCAGCACATCAGAATCAGCACTTGCAAAACAGGAGGAAACAAATTGTAGAAAACCAAAGGATACTGGCATGGTGCTTATCAGTCCAAAAATGCACTGTTTGAAGCTCAAAACTTAGAAAATTCAAGCCACTGGAAGCTACCTAGCATTTTGTCAACAGCACTGGAAAGAAGTACAGGTCTAAATTCCCATGAGTTTGCTTTTCAACACTAAATATCAAACCGACAGCTGCTCCCTTAGCCTACTTTCCACAAGAAAAACACATTTAAAAACCTTTTCTCTCTCTGATAGATTATTTGCAGGGTGGCTATTGATTTCTTTGGTCAGCACTAATATAAAATGGAATTAAAAAGTCTCAACTCAGCAGACTAAGAAACTGCATTAAAAAAAAATTATTCCTAAAAGAGAGATGCTTTCAATCAATACTTGACCTCTGCCACAAAAGACCTTCTAAATCAAGCTGTGGAAATTAATTTTTAAGCCACGCCATTGTGCAAACCCACCGACTCCTCAGGGCTGTGTACACTACAGTGCCAAAAGAAATGGAACTGAGTACCCAGTTGCTTTCAACCTAGTGCCCTGAGAGGCACGAGAGGGCAGCAAACTTGAGAGCAGAGCAGCTCTGAACCACAGTGTGATTATGGTAGTTCTCCAGACTGTAGGGTAGCAGCTCAGACCCCTACTGCCTTCTTTTAAGACAGCATAAGCACATTCACCAGTACAGCATGCTCCACAGAATTGGAAGGATATATTATATCAATAAGAAGAATTTAATGGAGTATAATCTGAAGCTGTACACAAATCAAAACTTAATTAGAAACAGCTGAGCAAAGCTGAACTTGAAACTCCTTTTTGCATAAAACCAATTTTGCAGCTATGTTAACTATCTGCAAGGAATCACATTCCTCTTTGGGAAGACCTAGGGGAGGACTTGCGCTGCACTTGAACAGTTCCCCCCACAGGCCCACATCACATCCTGCTGGGCCTGTTTCGCCTCACCAGAACAACCACCCAGACCTTCAGGGCACACTTGAGGAATTGAGCACCCAAAGCACTGCAACTGCCACCTATGCTAAATGTTTTTAAAGCAGCTTCTGTGAGCTCTGGCAGTGTTAGCACAGCATGTCCAACTTCCAAATATCTGTGCAACCACATCACAGATCAAAGCACAGCAAGGTGCACACTAGCACTTACCCTCCTTCCCTGCTCCTCTGTGCGATACGCATGCCTGTACAGGCAGGAGAACACAGCCCCTGGAGGCATCAGCTCACTGGTCTCATTCCAGCCATGGGTATGGCAGAGACGAGAGGCATCTCCCTGACACTTGCGGTACAGGACTGTATCCAACCTGCAAACACAAGAGTTATCACTAGCACTTCGGTCACTCAAACCTGGAACGTTCTTCATATTCCAAAATGATTCTGAGGCAGAAAATCCACTTCAAGTTTCAGGCACCACCACTGCATCACTCAGCAGAGTGTCTGACCAACTGAACCAACAGGTGGCAAAATGCCTGTCACTCAATTTGGAATCAACTCCCTAATCTTGCAAAAATAACACTGAAATCTTTAATTACAGATTAAATCTTCAATGCTTCTTGAAGCGCCTCCTATTCTCTCCTGCACCATGCCAACCAAATGCTGACATATGAGAAAAGACAAGATCTCCTTGATGTCCTGAAGCAGCAGAAAGGCAGGTACATACCACATTTGCTTGTCTAATATCTGACATGCACTTTGTACTGATACCATTCTGAAACAACCCTTAACAGTCTGAGCTGGATTAACTCTGTCTGCCCTGAATTTGAGTCATCTGAAGACTCAAGTGTCCCTTGCTTTGCATACGAGAAAACTGCAAGTGCAGATCTCTTAAGACAACGTCTAATTACATCAAAGCTACATGAAATATTGCTAACTCCCCAAAATGGAAACTTCAGATTTCTGCAACATTTGAAAAGGCAAACATGAAGTGATTTTAGTGGACACAATTATAGAGATAATTATAAAAGCAGCAAGAAACCCATTTCTACTCCATGCACCTGCATAAAGTGCAGTTAATGCAACACTTTTTATAAGCAGTTCAAGGGAACAATGGTTAAACAAGAAGAACTAATGCTGCCCAGCCTGCAACATCAACTAGAATTATCTTTACTCCCAGCAAAATGCAAGTACTATGCCTGCCTTCTTACAGCCACTTTCAGTTTGGCTCAAGCAATGGATCATCTAGCTGGAAACATGGTACACAGGCAGGAAAACAGCAACAAAGGGAAACACTAAGAGGAGGGGGGAAAATATAATTAAATATTCTTGTCTATCTATGGAGACAGTTATTGAGATGACTAAATAAAGAGCCACAAGGCCCTAAACTCTCTGGGCCCTGAAGCCCCATGTATTTTAAAAGCTCACAAATATACGTCATGCTATGAACCAAGATTCTTTTAATGTTTGATTTGAACACTCCCTACAGTAACTGAAGTCCATGACTTCTTGCCTTAGACTCTTTGTGGCCACTGAGAACAACTATTCAATTTCTTGCAGTAACCCTGTTTAATGTACTCTACCCTCCTCACCTCTCAATGTTCTTCGGAAGAAAAGCCAAACACTTAGTCTTTCCTCATTGATCATGTTTACTGAACTTATACTTTCCTCGTCTTAACCAAGACAGACACAAGGGGCTTTGTATATACTTAAAACAAAGCACTGCCATCTCTGGATGAGCAAGCTGGACAAGCAGTGCTCCAAAGGGATTTACATCTGCTCTACAGGCTGCAATCACACCTAGGGAACTTAAAAAAGGCAGAAATGGAAGCAGAAAGCTTCTCACACAGTGACTCTGTTACACTTTTAAGCCTGGTTTCCTTAAGTCCCATACTGTAGCACTCAAAGCAGATACAACTGGCTGCCACCTGCACAGAAAGTGACCTTTGACTTCAGTATAGGCAGACAAAATTCTTCAATTAAAGATGCACTGAATTTCAGAGCTCAAACTTGAGCGTTTTTTACAGTTGCTTCATTTCCAAGAGAGTACCTGATTTAAGCGGCATCACACCTTTTCTAAGCAGCTTCCACTGTTCTAGACAGACATTAACACCCTGCAGATTTGGCACACTTAAAAGTCCTCTTCTGAACAAGCATAAGCCATTCTGCTTCACAAGGAACTGCTAATGCATACAAACACTAAACACAAACATCAAGTGAGGATAAACCTTCTCACAGTACTCACTTCCAATCACGAGATATAAAATACTGGAGCTCCAGGAGCCTGTGCTCACAGTCCTCTACCATCTTCTCAGTATACAAGTGCTCCATCAGGCAAGACAGAATCCTGCAAACAGAAGAAAAAAGGCCCCACACTGTTACGATCATGCTGAACTCCTCTAACAGCTGGTGTTGCCAAATCAGTCTTTCCAATGAACCATAGATAAAATGTTCAAACACAGAGAAGATCTCTTCCTTCAAAAAGATTACATCTAACCCAACCATGCATCAGATTTGTATTCTCCTAACTTCCATTGTTTTAGTTATCTCAGCAAGTCTGATATAGAACAAAACCACAAGGAGTACTCTACAGAGAACTTGGCTCAGGAGGCAATATATTATCAGAACTAAGGACAAAGGAGACACCTGTCTCTGCAGTATGGGTGTACTTGCCTGGTCTTTCTGGACTTATTACTTTGTGATATTGCTAAAGACTTAAGTAGAGAAATGAGCACATCAAATATTACAAATTTAATCTAAGTGCCTGAGATAGCAACATCCTTCATCTCTCTTATAAGAATGCCTAAACCAGCCCTCACATAAAATTACCTACCTGCTTGTACAGCAAGAATGGAGACAGCTCAGTTCACACCTCCAACCCTGGATGAATTGCTAGTTTGGAGTCTCTAATTTCTGGACAGGTTTTAGTCTCTCTATTGGTCAGCCACACACCCCTTATGGATGCCCAAGAGAAAAACACAAAAAATCAGGTCTGAGAGGCACCTACATGGGGTCCCCAGAGCGTATGTGCTTGCAGGCTGTCTGTATCACGGACTCACAGGCCTCGTTCAGTGCTCGGTCGATGCGATAGTCTGCACCAGGGTCGGTTTCTTGAATCAGTGTTTGAAGCTGGAAGAAAGAAATTGTGGATAGAAAAACGTTAATGACCTAAATGAGAGCACTTGCAACCTCTCAGTGTTGCAATTCTATGCCAGGAACAACACTACCATGTATGACCTCTGCTCCACAGTGTTTTATTTTAAGTGCTTGTGCTGCCAATTCAATTGCCAGATGTGAGAGTCCAGCACTGCTGAACCCTCATTACTGAATTAGCCCAGGAACATTGGATGAGATCAGTTGAACACTAAAGGTCAACTGTACCACTGATACACCAGTTTACAGAACAGAACTGGTAAAATTTGCATGCTGTATTTTTGATCCATCTTAAGATTGGTGGCAACTTCATCCCATACAGCTGGTGACACCAAACATGCAAATTTGTCTTATTTTCATGAAGAATATTTATAAGTGAACCCAAACCTATGTTTAAATACCAACTGTCTAACTACAAACAAAGCTTAAGACAGGCTTTTAATTGCCTTGAGAGGATGCAAAAGTTTTAGTGAAATACAGCATCAATTGCCTGTTCTGCTGCCCCACAAGGTAGCATGTCCTCAGGGATGCCTGCTCAAGCTTTTACAGTTCATACTGTATTTACCTATGACAACAGGAAGTATTTACAAGTCATAAAGGATTGCTGGGATATCAGGAGTTCAGACTGGCACATCTGATCTCTAAAATTCTTTAAAGTTTTTGTTTTCATCTCACACTATGACTTCTCTTTGTGAAACAGTTATCCTGACAAAAGCTTCAGAAAAAAATAAATTCTCTCTTATCATAAGAAAATATCATTTAGCATGTTTAGCACTAAGTTTCAAAATCAGATCCAGACACAATCCATGGCATCTGACCATAAATCTGGGAGGTGTCTGCTGGGCCAGGGGAAGGGAATTTGGGTAAATCTCAATTAATCTGTAGTTCTGGGGACAAGGGTAGCTTCTGGACCATAACTCAGCCCAGGATCCCCACACTCCACTTAATTTCCCAGCAAGCTGTGAAATGCCAAAGAGTGATGGAGGGCAAACTAGTATCATCATTCAACAGGCAAACATTCTGAGCTGACAAATTTGGAGGAAATAAAGGGCGTTTGCTTAGAAGCCAACTGCACACCAACATCAAATGGTCTATGCTGTTAACATCTTGACACTTACTTAATGATTTTTGTCACCGGCCCCCAGCCCAACTAAATCAAAAGTACAGTCACAATTTTATCCTCCAGCTTTCAAAGTGTGCACCTATACACTATCCAGGAAATTCTCATAGGCAAAGCCCTAACATCACGAAACACAGAAGAAAAAAGCATCAGAGAACTGAAGAATACACAAGCTAGTGCTATTTATCCAATAGGAAACTTCTAATCATGAGGACAGTCCACAGACTGCCTGGGAGGAACACAGGATTTCCTGCAGCTTGCCCTTAATTATGCCTAGTCTCAGCTTCTAAGGGATGCAGGCAGCTTGGAAGAGAGCTGCCTATGAAAAATTCTTGGGATATTCTCACCAAAAAAATAATTATAATAAAAATGAAACATTTTATACAACTCTGACCTCTGACAGTGGACAAACAGAAGCTAACACATGATCTAGTTCATAACAAGGAGCTGCACCTTAATGAGCAAAAGTAAGAAGTGATGTGCTCCTTACAAACTTTGTAAAAGTCAACTACAATGAGGAGAAAAATATGGTGGTTCTGCTGATGAAGACACACACACACACAGAGCCTGCATGGATGGGCAATACTCTGCATGTAAAATTCTGGGATTGCTTCATGTCAGATGTTTACATATAAAAAAGGTTCAAGTATGATTAGTGGAATTACTCCCCCAAGGACAAATGGGTGAAAAGAAGCTCAAACCCAATCCTTTCTTACAAACACAGATTAAATAGCTGGCCAGTGCACTATGTTGGCAGGATTCTTCCTCAGGTCTCAGTTTAACTAGTATTTTTGTTGCTATCAAGTGCAAGAGGCCAAAGCACACTGAGTACAAGAATTCAAAAGCATCAAAGCACTCCTAGTCCCTCCATCCTGCACCACTGCAGAATTCCCAGGCTCAATTCTCAACCACATGCAAGATGTGTGAGAGTAAGCCAGCTGCCCTGACTGCAGGGAAGAAGAAATAATTTGGCACCAGTGATAAAAGTGAAGGTTTTATGAGATTTTCCTGCCTCCCACAACAAACCCTTGCAGCTAAAAAGCAGCTGCATGAACTTTACAATCGTCTGAACTTTTATCCTCATATGGACCTAAATTAACAATGAACTATCAAATTATTAGCTGTATTAGATACTGAAAGCAAAAATGTACATCCTTTAGCAGGGATTACAGTTTTACACACTCAAGGGACCGAACAGGAGAAAACCCAAAGATGAGACCATGGCAACACAGAAGCCACATATTTGAAAAACAATTTGTCCACAGCTCTAGTATAAAATACTGCTTCCACTAAGCACCACCACAGGTGCTGGACACTGCCAGGACAGCTACAGACCTTTGAAGGGCTGATGCTCATAACTGCAACACATCTATCTGCTGCCTGATGACCTACAGCACTGCAGACCTACCCTCTCTGTGTGCAGAAACCCTCAACCGACAGCTGGACAAGGTACACACACCCAGGAGTGCCTTTTTTAACTTGGAGTCAATCATGGATGTTGCACAGAAAGCCATTGTTCCTCTACCATTCACACAGCTTTGGTATTTTTGGCAAGTTCACTGATCCAAACTGAGACAAAAAGCCCACACAGCTCCAGGCATTTGGGTCTAGATGTGCTTCCTGCACAACAGCACACAGTTAAGTATGAGAACAGACTTGTAGCAAGATCATTTTGGTTGAGGTGTCTCATAGGAAATGGAACTTCTCAGATCAAGACACTGGGGTTTGAGAATGCATTTCCTTGGCAGTTTTAAATACAAAGAATCACTCATATTCCACCTGCAGGAAAGGGTACAAGCAGATGCTCCTGCAGGAAAATGAAATCATGGAGGTTCTTTGGTAATGTTTTGTGTTTTGGGATTTTTTTATGTTGCTTTTGGCAGATGGGCAAACATCTTCCTTTCATAAAGCAAGCAGAATCAGAGAAAACATTCACAGACAGGACAGTAAGTAAAACCAGAACCAAATTAGGTAATTCCCGTTCCAGTTTCCTCAGACAAACTCTCTAGGCAGGTGTGTCTGGTCCTAGAGCTTCTATAAGGAAGAATTTCAGGACAAGACTTACTGCTTTGAGTTAGCCAAGAAACCAAGGTGCTGCATTAGTATTACCTAATGATGCTGCCAAAAGCAAGGGGACACGAGTTTTTGACTGTATATAAAAGAAAGTGTCTGAGGATGGGCCCAAAGCATCACAACCAGCTTTGCTGGGACCACCCCAGGGCAACCACGATATTCCCCTCTGCTTCTGCAGGTAAAAAAGTAGAGGTGCCACAGAGCAGCAGTTCCACCATCAACAGCCACATCAAAGGTCAAACTGAGATCATTAGCACCATGTTTCTGAAAGAACTGCCCAAGGACATCAGAAAGCAAGAAACAACATTAACCAGCTCTAGTCCAGCTGGACTTGGTCTGAAGTCCCATGGAACAAGAACTAGCCAGGAAGCAAGCCAGCAGGATGTGGCTGAAGCAGCCATCCTATCTCCACGAGGGGCTACTGAAGTCATAAACTGATAGGAGTTCTCAACAAACTTACACTACAGACAAAAATAATAATGATTAAAAAAATAAAATCAGTCCATGATGCAAGTCTGTTGGAAACAGCTGTCGGGAACCCTGACACAGGCCAGTCTTTGCTCCATGAATGAACTTACAGAAGCAACACTTCCGAGACCATCCCCACGTGTCAAAGACTGAGCTGCACTGACACGTGGCAACCAAGAAGCTGAGATATCAGCTTCAGATAAGCATCAGCAGAACCATGCATCAAAAGTGCTCTCTGACTACCCAAAATGTACCGAAGTGACTCCAGCTTACTCTGAAGGGGATGGATTTCTAACTTGTTTTCTGTAGGGCCTGTCACAAGGGCCAACCTCATATGACAGGGAGTTTGAGTATCTTGCACAACTTGCATAGTATCTGGAACTGTTTCAGACAATATTCTCTTTCTTGCAAAGACAATTTACCTACCATAGCAGGTAAAAGCAGGAAGCTCATTCTAACACAGTATATCAAGACAGAACAAAACCACTGACAACTGAGACAACCCTTACCATTCAAATATGAAAAACAACACCGATAAATTATTCAGTACCTCAAAAAGTTGTAGGCAGATATATAACAGCACCATGCCAGTCTTCAGGGACTCAGAACACTGGAATGCTGATCCTATTCTTGTAATCATCTATTGTCCATAAAAATATAGACAAGCTAATGATATTTTATGAAATCAATACTTAATTTGCTCCTGCTGCCTTTTGCCTAGAGAACAGAACACTTTAACTTGCAGGGGAGACATGGACAAGCCATACTACTGCATCAACTTACTGTACAAAGATAAAGCAGTAGCTTAAGTATAAGAGAACTGGAGAACTGACAGCCACTTCTCTCCAGAAGTCTGAAATCTCCTATCACTTTTGGGGTCTCCTGTCTTGACTTACGACTTGTTCTGAACATGCACTTCATGATCTGGAAGTTATTCCCAAAACGAACTGATCTTACAACAATTTGCAAATAATCAAGTCCTGAGGTAGCAGATTCAATTTCATATTTAAACAGAAGCAAATACTCAGTTTCCCACACAAAGGCTGCAAAGCACAAGTCACGTACTACAGCTCCCTGCAGAAATGACTCAAACTGTACAGCTGCTGCACCAATACACCTGGTATTTATGCAGAAATAAGTGTCATCATGAAAGCACCCTCTGCCTTACAACAACTTAACAGATATTAATTTATCTGTGAAAATATACATCAATGGCATCATTTGGGGCTCAGGTTTGGAGCTACATTTATACTGAAAATATATGGCACAGTGGTTATGTATATTGTAGGAAGTCAAGAGCACACATCTCCCCAAATTCCTACATCAGCAGTAACATTCCCTTGCCATTTTTGTGACTTTTCCAGACTCATGGGCCATTAAAAGCAAGTACTGAGTACAAAAATGTAACACCATATTAAAAAGCACTAATCAGCTTGAACTAAAATGAAATTATTGTTTTTAATTTAAAGAAACCACAAGCAGGATGCATCTGGGCCAAAATGGAGTTTAAAAAAGGCAGAAAAATTGCCCCATTTTACAAAGGTACTTTGAAGAAAATTTCCTTCAGTGGCTGTAACAGCAGCAATGTGCAGCAGCCTGTGGCACCTCCCTGTCCCTGAAGTTCCATTTCCATCATTTAAGCTGAATGAAATAACAAAAATTAAATAAAACTGAGTGGGAAGGTGCTTTGAAAAGATTTTGTGCATTTCCAAGGACAGGGCATAGTGGGAAAAGGGAAGGAGAGGGGGGGAAAAGGAAGAGTGAATGTTTTAAAATTACAAAAAGCAAGTTTCCCTATATCTTGCACCCAGGAGAGAATTCCATTACTTGAAAGCTGTTGGAGAAGAACTACGGGAGATGCAGTACAAAATCCAGAGCAAAACAATCCAAAATAAATTTTTTGAGGGGAAAAACACCACCATTACTAATCTGCTGCTAGATATCAAGTTATACTTCACGCCAGGACAATTACACCACTGCTTCCAGCACTCCCTGGGACCCGGCAGAGCCAGGCTACCTTCAGCACAACCTCCACCACAAGGCAAAACCTTAACAGGCAAATCAGTGCTTCTACCAACTGAGCAACCTTGGAGTGAAGTGATAGAAAAGCATCTTACTGCCTGCTGACAGTTCAGCCCCAAGTTTCCCTTCTCGCCCCGGACCACTTTCATCAGGCAGTGCAGGGTGCGACCCTTCCGGTGCAGGCCCGAGCAGTGGTGCTCGATCTCCCCTCGGCAGCTCAGGATGATTTCTGGGCTCAGGGAGAAGTCTTCCATCAGCATGCGCCGGTAATCCAACATTTCACCCTGGCACTCACTGCTCACTTGTCGACCTGAGCCAAGAGAAGATGATGTGATTTAGTTTCAATGCTTAGCAGAGCCTTTCTTGACCTATGCAACCATCATGTTGGAAGAACAGGGATGATGTCCACACTCTGACCAGCACCAGACTGCAGCAAATGTGCTGGAGCAGACACACTGGGGATTAAACCAGTGGTTGCAGTAGCTCCTGTCATTTAAATGAACCTGTAAAATACAGCCAAGTCTATGGATTTAACATGGTTTTTTAAAAGGGGATTCCTGAAAGATTAAGAGAATCTTATTTTGGATTTCACATTACAGGGGCTGCTTTTGAAGAACAGCCGAAAGCTCTCAGTGGGTCTGCAGCTCTGTAGCACGTCAGTTTCTCTCTGTAGGCTCAAGGGCTCATTTTTGCACTGTATAAGTTACCTCTGGTAATTCAGCAGCTTGGTATGTAACTGGAGGAGGAATCTGTCTGCACAGCAGGTTAAACACCTTCTCTGAGGAATAGGTTTTCTAGAGCAATAGCACATACACGCTCACGAAACCAAAAATCAGACTAGAACAAGAGTATGTATCGAGTGTCCAACAAATCACTGCAGCTGTGCAGAAATCCAGCTGCAGCAAAGGCTTAGATCTGCTGTAAGCTTTCCTGCAGTCCTCATGTAGACAATTTAGGTTTGGGGGTTTTTTTAATCAAAAGCACCATATTGGCTTTTTTGCTACACCCTCCCCCTAGGCCCCATCACAACCAACTCATACATGCACAACATCCCATGGAAAGAAGGATCTACACCACAACAGAGGCTCCCAGGCACTGGAACACAGACACGTGGAACTGTGTGGAATAATTAGTGTTCCTCCTGGGCAATGCTTTGTACTCGAGATGCTGCAGAACCTGTTCCACTGTGGAAGTGGAGGTTAATAACCAAACAGCAGTTTTCTGCATGTAATTCAGAGAAGCACCTGTCTTACTGCAGGGTGAAGGAAAATAGGAAATCTCACAACTTTACCACAACCAGGACACATCATTTCCACATCAATCAGAAGCAATGAGTTATTCAAACACACAAATGCAGAGCTTGTTTATGGAGTTATGGTGCCTTTCCCTCTCATGCCAGAGGCACTGCAGCATGCAGACCTGCTGCTCACTCCAAAACCACCCAAGCTGCACGCCAAGGGGACAAACAACCAGTTCTACAGTGCAGATCTAATGGATGTAACATGTCATTTTATGTGTTATGGCAATTTTACAGAGAGCCCTTAGCGTGGTCCTGCTGCACTGGGCCTTCTAACGCCTTCGAGACAGCAGCTGATGTTAGGACACCTCCAGCTTACACTTAAATGAACAAAAATAATAGCCTCATATTTACCTTCCTTCTATACAGGAAAAGAAAATAGAGAAATTAGGCCATTTACCCAAGCTAGTGAACTGCAAGGAAAGACATTATTTACAACAGGCAGAGGACCAAGTATCTCTGGTTTTCCCTGGGTTAGAATAAACAGGTTCTCTCTTCTGTGTTTTAACCTTGTAGCATATTTAATGCTTACTACACAAAGGAAGGAAAGAACTGCTTGAAATCACAGTGAATAGAAGGATTTGCAACTACACATGAGCAGCCCAAGTGGGATTTGCTGTTTTGCATTTTAAACTTCTTGCCTACACAATAGGAGTCAGCAGCAGAGCTTTACTCAGCTATTCTGATCGTCAAAACAATAGTGATTAAAGCACCATG
The DNA here is from genome assembly GCF_000695815.1 of Acanthisitta chloris. Taxonomy (NCBI): domain Eukaryota; kingdom Metazoa; phylum Chordata; class Aves; order Passeriformes; family Acanthisittidae; genus Acanthisitta; species Acanthisitta chloris. Next base: position 29,882 of record NW_008676267.1, read on the forward strand.
ATGAGGAAATTTGTCTCTGAACCAAAGTTTGGAAAAAGGTACTTGGAGAAGGGGACTGTAAACACATGTTCAAGCTGAAGGCCACGCAGAAACTTTTAAGATTAAGGCCCCAACAAGTCTCAAATTCCACTTACCTCTGTGCACAGCAGACTCCAAGCACATGAGCAGATAGGAAAGCCGAGCTTCCCGAGACCGGGGCAGGTTCTCCACGTTACACCGATACTTCTTCAGGTCACTTTTACAGGACTTGGCCAGTGAGTAACTGACTTTGTAGTCTTGGGCAATCAGCTTCTGGCGGGTTGTCAGCGCATCACGGCACTGTGGGAGACACAATGGGATGGAGGAATGAGCTCCTACATGCTGGTGGCAGAGAGCTAGATTTGCTGCTGCTAAGTTTACAAGCTGCATTTTGAAAAACAACTGATGCTTTAAAATTCATGTGCTTGAGCTGGACTGCAGCTAAATGTCATTTGTCTCATAGAAACCACACAGTTAACAATGCCCACCGAGGTCAACAGATCAAGGGGTTCAGAGGCAGCAGCTTTCTGCAGAGCACTTCTCAAAACTGCACATTCATCCAGCTTTGTGTGAAGAGTCATGGCTGAGAGCGTGACTCATTCTCGGTAACCAGGATCAGTTGCTGACATTTATCCCGGCTGTGGTCCATGCTCACCCCATGCCCTCAAGAAACAACATTTTCCAGTCGCATTTACAAAATAGTGTGCTCCTTGGATTTGTTCTGCAACTTGCTAAGCAGATGACAGCAGATAAAAGAGTCTAACCGTGGGAATTTCTAGCCATTTTCTGCCACTAGTGAGGCTCACAAGGATGCACTGTGGCCAGACCAAACTGCAACAGCTGCGAGAACAACCCATCAAATTTCATTCAAAAAAGGGCCTGTAAAAATACAGCTATGCTTCATAGCTTTTGGGTTGAATTATATGAAAACTAAATCTGAGGGTGGCAGGTAATTCAGAATAACTCGAGCCAAGTTGTCCATTCTTGGCCTATTTGAAGGGAAGGAAAACAATACCCGTGTAGGGTAGGGAGAGGAGGGAGCAACCTCAGCATAAGGAACAGAAAAGCCCTAGAGACTTCTCTCCCCTTCCATAGATCAGTTTTATTACTTTTACCCCCTCCTTCTTACCATACTCATTTGAGGACCTGGAAAGCTCTACTCCAAAATACTCCAAATCCCTCTTTCAAGCTCCTGTGCCATGACTGGAACTTCAGGACTGGACAAACTTACAGTTCTGACACAGGGAGATACAGGCTCACAGACACCTCATTCCCCTGAAGCAGGGAAAGGCTGGGTAGAGCCAGGGAGCCAGTTTTGGATTACACAAAGCAAGCCACCCACCAGGCAGCTCTTGCTGGCTGCATGTGTATGCATGTGTATGCAGCAGCCATAAATCACGGCAAGGAGGGACTTTCTCCTGGGTAACAGCTTTTACAAAGCTAGTGACTTTGCAGATAGTCCAACCTTGGCAGCTACAAGAGCAAGAACTACATTTAGTGCTCCTCCTGCTCTGCAAACTGCATCCTCAGAGCATCCACCCCTCTCTCCCTACCAAATCATCTGCTACAGCTTTGTCTAACCTCTCAACATCTTACATTCATACCTTTGACAGCTGATCATGGAAAACACCCCTCAAAAACCACCACTGCCCCTGTATAACTGAAAACACATTAAGCAAAAGCAGCAGTTCATTTCAGTAAAGTGCTTCTACAAAATGAAGCTTTTTTTCAAGCCCTCAGAGATCACTGTCTCAGTTTTGAATTTGTTAATTGGAACCAAGCTGTCAAACACCTAATGCATTTAAAGAACGGAAATTAATCTGATCCCTCCAGGCCTCTGAATCAGGCTCCTTCAGCGGAGCTTCTCTGAGGAAAGGTTTACAGATATCCATCTCATATCCTTTCAGACAGATGATATAATTCCATACAATCCCAAACACTATGGTGCTGCTTCCAAAATCACTGAAGGCATTGCTGCCTTCCCCAAAAACCTACACCAATACAAACCCTTCTCCAGACTGGCTTTCCAGAACAACTTTTTTTGCTGCTGTTGAAAACCACATCTTCAAGAAAATTGTAAGGAAAGTTTAGTAACTGAGCTGTGTGTCTTTCCCACAGAAAGTGCTGCTTGAAAACAGCCTTTAAAACAAAAGTGAAACAAACTCAGCTTCCTGTGCTGAGGCATTCAGGAATTTTGTTTCTGACCTGTACATTAGGACAGCATTTAACCAAGGCTCACCCCAGCATGGTGAGGCTTCTACTTTAAACACTCAATCACAGTACTACCACTTGAGCTCCATGTCTGCCTTCCCAAATTACCCACCCAAAAGCTTTGATTTAGCTAAATCCTTAACTTTAAAGGCTGAAACTTGAAACACCGAAATATCAAAGTAAAAGCATTTGTTAAAGCAGCTGATTATTCAGCCACGTAGATGACGGATTTTCCTCAACACTGGAAAAGAATAATGCAGCCTGGAATGATCTGATGATCTCTGCAGTAAGGATTTGTCTCACTAGGATACGTACCTTTTCACTCATTGATTCTTCAAACTTGTGATTAAAGAGGCACTTGTAGACTCGGCCTTCCCCAGCCTGAGTCTGTGAAAGAGAACAGTAACATTCACCGTTAAAGAGAAGACTTGTAATGCCTAACAAGGAGAATGAACTACACCTAGAGAAATTATTTTTTAAACTAGAAATACATTAGAGTTATTATTTCCAATGACAGCAGTAGCTTCTGTACAATAAAAATCTTTTACGTTTTATTGCGTTTTAAAAAATCTGGTCGTGTTCATCACCCTTTTAGTGCAAAGACTCAGCTGACACAAGCTAATTCAGACAGAACAAAGCAACTTTCCAGCTCACTGCTCCATGGAAAAGGAGTGCTGCAAGTAACGTCAGACCAGGCTTACCCCGTGCAACAGCTTACAGCTGTAGAAAGGAGCAGCCACTTATTGTCACTGCCTCCCCCCCCACTCCCTGTCACACCTGCTCTGATGCCCATTAAACCATTTATGCCAATTCAGCTCATTAACCCACTGGAAATAATGCTTGTTTGTTGGGTGAGTGAATTTAATACCCGATTTATTGCAAAATGACAGCTACAACGTGTCTATTTTCAGCACTATACAACCTCGCTCAGGCTCCAGTCTACCACTGCATTCCTTCTTTCAGTAGGGTTTTGGTATTTTTAATGGATTACTGTGGAGAGAAAGCAAGAGGAAAGTACTCACATTTTCACAAAATCGCTCTCTATCATCTCGGCATGCGAAGTAGAGATGCCGATCCAAGTGGAAATCATCTGAAGAGAGTTCAGCTACACGAAGAATTGCTTTCTTACACTGATCTGAAACCTGAATTCGAGGATCATTCTCCTCTGCCTCCTTTACCAGGCCTTTTTCCAAGCATGCCACCACCTCTCCTTGTGAGTGAGCATCCTGTGTGAGAAGAACAAGACAACATTTGTAACCAAGCACATACATAATCAAGTGATCTGGCTAAGTACCACATAAATTAAGCTACAAACTGGCTACACACAGACTTACAAAAGGTCAGCCTAAACGGCACTTACGTTCGGAGGAGGCAACAGTTAATACCTGAACTAAACCACACACTTTATATATCACCATCCTGCTGATGGTCACCATGAAATCCCTCCCCTCCAATGATCTGGTTTGTTTTAATGGGACTTAATGAGATTATCACTACTTAGTCACACTGCTCAGAGCAGTTTACCAAAACAGCCAAATTATCTTTAATCTCACATAGCTCTCTTGGCACCATGGCAACAGCATCACATTAAGAACATACTAGGGGAGAGAAAAAAATTCATAGTTCTGCCATGCTGAGACAAGCCCTCAGTTTGGGTGGTGAAAATTCATGATGCTAAAAAGGCCACAAAGGAGCTTTGACCAACACAGGCTTCTCAATGGTAATTCCTCCATTAAGAGAATTAAAAAAAAAAAAATAAATCAAAGCATTCAAGAGTTGATGAAGCCTTGGACAAAACATTTCTGGCCCAATGCTGTACTCCTCATTTGCTGTCTTGCAGGCCTGGAAACAACTCTGGACTATGAGCAATGACTGCAAATAAATACAGAGCCTGTGCTTTGTTTGAAAGCCTGGAACAGGCAAGGTGAAGCTCAGCAAAGCTCCATTTAATTTTTTACATCCTTTTTAGATTAGCTAGTTTGCAGTACTTCAGCTGATAGTACACTGCACATTACCACACATACACTGCTGTACTACAATACTGAATCAATAAAGACTGAGCTGAATGTCACCGTCTCTTCTCATTTAGACTCAATTCCCCTCTGTGTCCAGTACTTCTGTGAAACTAGGGAAA